>NW_025954278.1:0-147722 GCF_022376455.1 Epithele typhae
CACCGCCGCTGTACGGTGCACCGCGACTACACTAGCGCCCGCGCGTCGCCGTCCACCTCGACCTCGCTCGTCCTCACGTACCTCGACCTCTCCGCCGTGCGCACCCATCGCGATCAGTCCGCGAGCATTCCATATCGACGCTCCAGCATTCCAGGCCAGGCGCGACGCCTACGGACACACCACGCCGCAGTTCACGCACGACCGAGGCCGGCACGGCACGCACCCGATCCACCTCCTCTACAGTACGCCGACCTCGTCCATTTCCTCATCTTCATTCCCCTCCTCTTCTTGCACGATTAGTATGTCCTCCTGTTCTACATCTCGTACATTTCGTATTCTCGTATCCACTTCCCCTTCATTCTCGGTCTCGATTTCGTACATTTTCGGGTCTCGGACTGTACATTGATCTGTCTACATACTCGTCCCGTGCGTCGCATGTACTTAGGCTCACGTTTTTGCTTATTGATGCTCAGTTCACTCTCCCGCTCCTTCTGCGCGTGCTGTGTGCTCACCTCGTCTCACCTCGTCTTCGCCTTCGTCTTCGACTTCGACTTCGACTTCGCCCACGCTCACGCCCACGCTCACGCCCACGCTCACGCCCACGCTTTCGCCCACGACCTCGATTCCATTCGCCTTCGCCAGCGCCGCGCGTGCGCGCGATCTCGTCTATCCACTCCGCGTCTATTCCCTCCTCGTCCTCCTCGCGCTCGCGCGATCCTCTGATCCGTCCTCCCTTCGCGTTCGCTCCTCACGCGGCGCGTCGTAGCTGTTCCCTTCATTTCCTCCTCGACTTCCCGCGTCTCACGCTTGCTCGAGCTCGCTCACTCGCCCTCATCACTGTTGACTCTTCGCGGAGTTGACTGCACATCACCGTTGCTCATATGACTGACCCTTTGAACGATTCGTTGATCTCAGTCAGGCTGCAGAGGCTGGGGTCGAAGCATGGGACTGCAAGTACGATGAGGAAGTACTCTTGCAGCCCTACGGACTATTTTTTGCAGGCGACAATCCAATGCAAGCGGAAGAATGCTGTCATGCGGGTCTCAATTGTAACTATTTTTGTCGCACCTGCTTTGTCGGTGGCACGACGGCCCAGAAAATGACCATGGAAGGCTTTGCGAAGATATTTCAAGTCAGTACTCCCATATTCCTCGGCTCCGACTCCAATAAGATGCATATCTAATTATTAACAGGAGTGCGAACCTCGTACTCCAGCGAAGACACTCGAAGAGGTTAAACGACAGATCAGCGGGACGTTCCTACCTGGAAACAAGTTGAAGGATGGTGTAACGGCGACTGGGGTGAAAGATTCCACCACGACGGCCATTCTCAGTTCTATCGTGGAGCTGGGAAAAAACCTTCGGAAGCGTTCCACCGGTACACTAGCTCTGCCCGAAACCGTAGTGCGCAAGAACCTCGAAGAAGCCCTTCAGAATGCGCTACATGGCACTGAGATTGGGAATCATATAAATCCTCTTATAGGAATGCCAGGTGCGGTTCATTTCGTGGTACACCACGAGCAATTGGTATGGTCGTGTCTGAAAAGAAGTCGTAGGTGTTGACATTCATCTCGATACCCCGACTGAGATTCTGCACACCGTTCTTCTCGGAGTGGTGAAATATTTCTGGGGCCAGACAATACACATCCTCGACAAGAGCAATCACCTGGACCTGTTTCAAACTCGTCTGGCTTCTGTCAATGTCGAAGGACTCAACGTGCCGAGTCTCAATGCTGAGTATATGGTTCGATACAAGGGTAGCCTTATCGGGAAGCATTTCAAGAGTATCGCGCAAGTTATGACGTTTCTCATCTACGACCTCGTTCCAATATCAGTGCTTGATGCCTGGTATGTTATTGGCAAACTCGTTGTACTTCTGTGGCACACAACCATAGAAGATCTCGAGGCGTATCTGGTGCGTTGGAAGTCATGTGACTGACATTTACCGGCTCTGATTGATGATGCAGGCCAACTTATCGCGAACCATTGAAGACTTCCTCAATCTCACAGCACAGTGCTCGCCCAGCATTCTCCTCCTCAAACCAAAATTTCACTTTCTTGTTCACCTTCCTGCATACATTCGCCGTTTCGGACCTGCTATTATATTCTCCACAGAGCGGTACGAGAGTTTTAATCACATCTTCCGCCTCGCCTCAGTCTACAGCAATCGCCAAGCTCCAAGTCGTGATGCATGCAGATCATTCGCGCTCAATGATATTGTCAAGCACATCGTGACTGGAGGGCTCTGGAGGGATCCCGTAAGCCACGAATGGATGCGCGCAGGATCAGCGGTGCTACGCTATATCGCTGATCATCCGGACCATCGCCGGATCCTCGGGTTGCCCGAATCACAGGAAGACAAGTTAATTGGTATGTGCAGAGTTTACGTGCATTTGTTCTATTAACAGGTTGGTCCCGGTGCAGGAACGTCAACACTTGCACCAGACTCGGCTGGGCTTAGCGTGAAGATATGGAGCAATACACGCACTGGTCGCTTCCTGAAGGACCAGGACCCAGCCGCATACGCTCAGTTCTCAGGAGAAAAGTTCCGCATTGCTCGGGCAGTTGTGGTTACTAATAGGGATGTTGCTGCCGTGGGGGCAGACGTGTTAGTGAAGGCGACGCCGGCGTGTGGTGACGACCAGGTACGCCACTCTCATACTTGGGACCCTTCCACATTGAAATATCGTACTGTTTGCAGCCGAAGCCCTCCCCAGCTCGGATAGAAGAGATTCTCGTCCCCATGAACTCCGGACAGAATATCGCATCACACGTCCTTGTCACCTTCCACGATTTTCTTCCTACCCTTCACCATCGCCTTCGTCTTCCACGGCTTTTCATGTCCACCCGAAAGTGTGTAGTTCCCGCATCGGTATGTTCCCGCTCTATGCTGTGTGTTTTCTCCTTGCGTGACGGTCTCTTTGCGTCATCTGCAGGACATAATTTGCGTCATCAATCTTCAGCATGACTGCTCAGGCTCGGAGTGTACCAAGTTCGAAGATTCCCAAGTCTTGCAGGAGAGATTGAAGTCGACACGGACACGGACAGTCGTCAAGCACAACGAGACAAACGCGTACATACTCAATACCCACTCAATTCACAACTACGACCACATCCGATCTGCGCTTCCTCCCGCGTTAAGGCTACAGCTCGACGCTCCATGTGTCTCCGAAGCGGACGTGGCCAATGTTCGTCGAAGGGCTGTCGAGAATCTCATAGCACGGAAAAAGAAGTCGAACGCCCTGAACGAGCAGCAACAAGCTCCGGCGCCGGCCGATGATGCGATCCTAACTGCATTACCCTTCGAACGAGCTCCTCGGAAGAAGCGAGCAGCGCTCAGGACGCCGAAGCCGGTCGGCAGTGGCAGTCGTACTACACGCGAGCAATCCAACCAGCAACCCCTCGACCCTACAACATCTGTAAGCTCGCCTCGAATAAATTCGCTACTACACCGTACACTGATCATGCTCTAGCAGACCCAGCCTCCTTCGCTTCAATACAGTGATCACGGTGTGTCTAGCAGTCGATCGCCTCAAGTCTCAATCACCACGTCGAATCCGCACCCACCAATCAACCCTCCGTCGTATTTCGACCCTGGTATGGCTCGGCTCCCACAGCATAGTTCAAACGGACGGCCTTTCCTCTCATCAAGCATCTCTTCTCTCGCTCCACGAGAGATCTTGAACGAGTCGAGCTCAGTGAAGACACATACGACGCGTGCGGCGGCCTGGGCATCGAGTTCAAACCCCTTGGCTCCGCACGCATCGGGGATGGCACAAGACCCTCTACTGCCCGAATGCCGCAACACCGCCAACACACACGTCTCGGCTCGCTACCAAAGCAATCGAACACCAACTGCTCACCATAGCCGGGTCAATTTTGCGGATTACTCACCATACCCAGGCCATGAGCGATCCGCTACGTATCCTTCACTCCTGCAGGTTCCTAGCCAACCATCGAACGACATGCTTCCCTCAACCAGCTACCGCAGTGAGCATGTGCAACCCGCTCATGGAAGCAATTTTGCGGATAGCTCACCACACCCAGACCGTGCGTAATCCATTCTGCATCTTTCACGCTTCCAGATCCGTCCATTAAACCTCACCGTGCCCTCAGGCTCGACTCGCTACTACCGCAACGAGCACATGCGGCCCGCTTATGGGGCCAATTTCGGGAGTCTCTCGTCGCACTCAGGCCACGTACAATCCGTCTCGATCCCTTCGGGCTTCCAGGCGCAGCAAGAACCACCACATATTCCATCACAGCAAAGCTTCCATCCATCGCAATTGTCGTCAGCAGGTTTCTTCGGTACAGGAAGTCCAGAACTCCATCCGACTTACTTCATACACCCGTCCCCTGCCAACACACTGGCCACGGGTCACTTCAATTCGCATGGCTATTCAGCACCGTTAGCGCAGAGCCTCGGTCAGCCTTCACAGCAATTGCGATCTCCCAATCCGCATCGACATCCGGCGACGTACTATCGGCCCAACTTGTCGCTGCACCTGCCGAGTACCGGTGTGGCGCACCCTTACCAGCAGCCTCCCGGACCGAGCGTCTTCCAAGCCTCCGATGGCTCTCACAATTTGTTCAGTAGCTCGTTCATTCGCCCTCCCGACGCCGTCACGCAAACTCAAGCTGAGGCGTCCTTCTGGCGTCAATATTCGTCAGATGCTTATCACGGCTATGATCATGATGTAAACTACGTTCAGAATCCGGGAAGCCTTGTTTAATGTGTGGTTCTTTGACATAACAAATATTGCTTCTTGCGTGTTCTTCGAAGCCTTGAGGAATGTGTTCCCTTTCGACTCCAACGCTTACGTCTTGGTGCGGTTGGTAGTGTGGGCAAACACAGACAAACAATACACTTCTCCAGCGCCCGTCGAGGATGTCCTCCCTCGTCCACCATCATGTCCCTCGTCTGCACCGGCCTGTGCTTTGCTCTCCCCACATGCTTAGCATCTTCGAGCGCGCCACCGCAAACCCGCCCCCGTCCACGCAAGGACGAAATCAAGATGCTGCGACCCCCGACACTCCCCTCACCCCCGTTCGCAATGAACTCCGAGGCGAATTGGAGCGGACCCCGCTGTTCCTCGACTCTCCCATCATGAATCTCCCTCTACGACGCCAACGATCCAACGATGACAACTACTCTAAGGCTCAGCGAAAGCGCCACAGAGACGAAGCGAAGGTGGCCGCCACTAACGCTGGGGTTGAGACGGAGGAGATAATGCGCTTCGCAGATGTAAGTCGTTTCCTCATCTCTCTGCCAACTGGTGTGGTTAACGATCTTTACCTAGCTCCCAAGTCCTGGCCACATGCTGATCAATCTGAAGATCGATTTTACGCGAACTTTGAAGCACATGCGCGAGGCCCATCTGTTCAAGTACCTGATGACGAACGATTTTGATGTGAGTTCTCAATTATTCATTTCATAGCACGTGCTGCAAGGCTGAGCACAATCGTCGCAATGACTGATATGGCAGATCTTGCTCTCCTACCGCATTCAAGTATGCTTTTTGGCCCCCAACATTCCCACCTACCTCGAAGAGACGAATGCCAGGGTTGCGGTACGTGTCTTCCTGGTTCCACACCCCGCTTGAGCTAATCGTCCCTTTTAACTGCTCCAGAATGTCATGAGGATGCATCCCGAGAGTATGAGCCTGCCTTCTGACATTCACGAATACGCCGGCTTGTTCGACCTGGCGGTCGTGAAGGTCCCTAACTTGAATTCACGGGCTCGTGGGGTCCTTCGCCACAAGGTGAGTACCTTGCGGCTTAATGGACGTCCAGTACTTATTGTTCTAAGCGCAGATCTTGGTATCGCTCGGCACTAAGTTGCCGCCTGGAGTGAAGCACGATTGGAAGCTCGGGACACCGAAGACTCTCTCACAACTGGCGCTGTCGTTGGTTCCCAAGAACACCTCGGTCGCGATGACCAACGCACACCTGCTGAGGTTAGCTGTACTGGTATGTTTCACACTTCGTCAACACCACTCTCCCTTGCTTACATCAAATCGGTGTGTTGTAGAGGCAGTTGATGACCGATTTCTTCACCGGTCTGCATGAGGCGCAGAAGTGCCCCAACCATGCGCCTTCTCAGTCGTCGCCTACCCCCGTCACTGGCAATGACGACAACGACAACGAGGAGGGGGACGCGTCCGGCACCGGATCCAATGCGAACGAACATCAGTTTGCATCCCCGACTATTGGCGACGATTCTCAAGCACCTCCGAAAGCACCATTGGCGGGCGATTACGACGCTAGCCATCTCTGGAAGTACATCGATGCCCAGTTGAACTACCAAAGGAGTCAAATTTGCTACCTCTTCAAGGACAAGGCGGATCAAACCAATGCATGGCAAAGGTCAGGATTCAGTCTATAGTGTTACTTTTCGGACACTGATTCGATCTCGATCTCGATGCAGGTATCTCAATGAGCAGTTGCAATCCGATCTCGAGAAGTACAAGCCCAAAGGTGCCGGGACCTCTCCGCTCTCCATCGTCGAGTCGACCCCATTCCCATGGCAAGAGACTATCGAGCGGGCCATGACGTGGTCGGCCTGAGTTGCCGACTCGTTGACTCGTCCACCAGAGCTCGGATTCCCGACGATCACGTTCAACGGTACATGCCTTCAGTGTTGCAGACTCGCCCTTATAGCATCTCCTTAATCACATTCTGTACACGCCACCATTCCTTGCCATACATGCTCCGTCTATCCTACATCACTCGCACTATTGTCGCTTTCAGTACGTAGCTTTCCCGCATTCGCAGACCACACACATCGCTCGCACGCTTCCTCTGATTGTCGCACGATACTGCATACAATTCCTAATAATACACCTGCTGGTACCGTTTTTACATGGTCACTATCACGCCCGAGCCAGGAGATTCGCCCGCATATTCAAGGCATACACACGGTGCTTGCGGTGCCCTCTTGGTATATCATGACTGAGATATTTCGCTTGGGCTTCTGACGGTATGTCCTGGGGCTCATCACTGGACACGCACTGACACACCACAGTGATGGGGTGATGTCCATTCATTATGTTTCGGGAGAAAAGTACAAAACCATGCGTGTGGCAGTTCCAGTCTGACACGAGTGGGGTGTCACAACAATCTCGTGAGATATTTCCGCTACTGGATATCCTGAGTTACATCCGACCATTGGGCGTGTATAGGGACATACACAAGCCGTCAATTGATGGGCTAATTGCTGCAGCAGATAGTCGTAGATGATAGCTGCTGTAATATGAAATCGCACGTGGATAGCTAGAGGGGTGCATGTATGATGTCATATGTCATTTCAGAATGACATACTCTACAGTGATATGGTATGTACATTTATCGTCCCATGTACACCTAGAATCATAAATAGAGATCCTTCAGAGTGCACTGCAACAAGAAGAAAGTGGAAAGACGATGTTGTGGTGAAGATATGACATATGTTCAGAAGGGTGGACTGCATTAAAATTGCGGCCTTGATATGTTTTTGTGAAAACCTCCAATCACTGTGCATCTTCTTGCGTTACTTTTATATGTATACATAGAGCTCAGATCGTATCTTTCGTGCTTATCGGTGGAGGATTGGAGACAGGGTATGGTATGTCATTATTTTATGACATAGAGTATAGCGAGATAGCATGTGCTCCGATTGTTATTCTGAAACACGGAACAGAACGGGGTGTTCTTCCGCTCAACGATGCAGAAAGAATATTGAAGAATGATCGAGAAGTGGTTGAGATATGTCAGATGGGTCTAGAACGGCAGGTTGCACAAAGGACGCCCTTGAACCACCTAGACCACTTTGCACACTTCAAGCTCATATGGCATATCTCAACCACTTCTCGACCATTCTTCAATATTCTTTCTGCATCGTTGAGCGGAAGAACACCCCGTTCTGTTCCGTGTTTCAGAATAACAATCGGAGCACATGCTATCTCGCTATACTCTATGTCATAAAATAATGACATACCATACCCTGTCTCCAATCCTCCACCGATAAGCACGAAAGATACGATCTGAGCTCTATGTATACATATAAAAGTAACGCAAGAAGATGCACAGTGATTGGAGGTTTTCACAAAAACATATCAAGGCCGCAATTTTAATGCAGTCCACCCTTCTGAACATATGTCATATCTTCACCACAACATCGTCTTTCCACTTTCTTCTTGTTGCAGTGCACTCTGAAGGATCTCTATTTATGATTCTAGGTGTACATGGGACGATAAATGTACATACCATATCACTGTAGAGTATGTCATTCTGAAATGACATATGACATCATACATGCACCCCTCTAGCTATCCACGTGCGATTTCATATTACAGCAGCTATCATCTACGACTATCTGCTGCAGCAATTAGCCCATCAATTGACGGCTTGTGTATGTCCCTATATTGCACGCATTTTGGGGGGTGTGAGGGCTCAGTACAGGCACACCCAGCCAACTCCAGCTATTGCATTGTGTACCATTAGGTGCGCATTTTAAATACAAGCGGATCCCAAAAGGAACGGAGGGAAACGGAGAGGAGGGCAGGGCAGGGCGCAGGAACAGCGAGCTCGCTGTTGGGGGCGGCGAGCACGGGTGGCGGAGTGGGGAGGCGCCGGTGGAGACCCGGTGGCGCGCAGCGTCCGGAGATGTCGGGGCCATCAAGGGCGCGGGGCGCGGCATGGGGGAAGGCGCCGACGGGGCGGCCATCAGGCGCAGCGCGGGAATTCGCGGAGGAGGGCCCTCGGGAACGTCGGGGAAGGGGGCGGGGGACTTGGGCATATGCCCGCGTTCTACCGTTTCCCTGCAGGGAATATCAGCCGTTATTCGTAGAGGGTCTACTAGTGGCAGACAGTTAGGCATTTGCAGTCTCCGAATCTGGTATCACCCCAGGGGGGTGACACCAGATCAATTGATTAAAAGAACGTGAGGTACAGGTGCCTATTCGGCTTTCCCTGCCTCTTACGCCCATCGAGGACCCCATTGTGATCCTCGTCCTCACATCAAGACAGGGCGGACACGAGTCGTTTATTTGCACCACCTGCTTCTCGCATACCACATTCGAGTCATCTCCGCCAACCCTGGCCACATAAGAACTCCAGAGTTGAGCACCCCAGTCAGGATGTCTTCGATCTCGCTGTGTGGCTCGACGACCATGCGCGTTCGTCACCGACCTCTTCAAGGGGTACCTCTTGCTGAAGAACAGGCCGTGAACGATCAGCTCTCGGAGGGCGGCGCCCTCGATGGATACGAGCCCCCTTGGTGCATATCGCCGACTGCAAAGAGCAGTACTCCAAGAGCGGAGGGTGCCTTCAGCCTGAATATATACAGAATAGAAGAACAATAAAAATCTACGAAAGCATCTACGAACGCAAGAGCAGTAAAGACACCGAATCGACACCGAAACCGGACACATACCACCTCATCCACGTCGACCGAGGGGGGACATCAATCGTCCTCGTCCTCGTCGGCCTCCATCATCCCGAGCAAGTTCCCGTCCACCTGCGCCGGCGCCTCGTACACGGCGAACGCAGTCTTCGCATGCCCACCAACTACAGCGGCCTTCTTCGCCGACTGGCCATCGACCACGGCCGCGGACGCCCAGCCCTTCTGGCGGTCGACGAACACCTCCGGGCGGCGGTCGAGGAGCATGTCCAGGTCCGCGTCCGAGATGACGCTCGCCTTGCCCGCCGCGGTGTCCGGCACGACCTCGATCTGCTCGCCCTCGAGCCGGTGGAGCTCCATCGCGAGCTCTGCGAGCGCCTGGCGCTTGTTCGCGCTCGCGGCGAGCGTCGGGTTCACGAACTCGCCCTTGGCGATGACGACCGCCTCGAGCTTCCGCTTCTCCGTCGCGCGCTGCATGATCTTCGTCTCGACCGTGTGCGCGCAGAGGAGGCGGAAGATGAGCACCGGCCTCGTCTGCCCGATGCGGTGCGCGCGGTCCTGCGCCTGTAGGTCGGCTTGCGGGTTCTGAAGGAAGAAGGGTTAGAGGGGTGAGGGACTACGGGAGATGAGACACGTACCCAGTCTTGGTCGTAAAAGATGACCGTGTCTGCGGCAACGAGGTTCAGACCGAGGCCACCCGAGCGCGTGCTCAGCAGGAACAGCCGGGGAGCGTCAGGGGAGTCACCGCCGTCTTGGAACCGCTGGATGTCGTCTCGGCGGTCCACCATCTTCATGCTCCCGTCGATTCGGCACACCTCCCAGCCTTTGAGTTCCTTGGCCCAGTCCTGGCACCAGAGATGAGCACGCGACGCGCCAATGAACACAAAGCAGACTTACCTCGATGATGTCCAGCATTGTCGTGAACTGGCTGAACAACAACACCTTGTGCCCCCTCGTGAACAGCGCATCCAGCAGCCGCTCCAGCACCATCATCTTCCCGCTCGCCGTCACCAGCTCCTCGTCGAGCTTCGACTCCCGCGTCTTCGGGTCCTTCGGCCAGTGGAACAGGAACGGATGCTGGCAGACCTTGCGCAGCTGCATGATCACGTTCTTCAGGTTCAGGTTCGAGACCTCTTTGATCGCCTCGCGCCGCTGCCACTCGCGCCCGAGCTCCGCGTTTGCCTTGCTCTTCTTCGCCTTGCGCGCCCTCAGCTGCTCCTCCGCGAGCCGCCGGAAGTATGCGTCCTCGTCCTCGTCCTCCTCCGCGTCAGAGTCGATCTCGTACGTGCGCCCTGTCTTCTCGCGCAGCCCGCGGCCGACGCGCGCCTTTTCGCGCGCCGCGTCCATCAGCGGCTCCTCCTCGTCCGAGACGTCCTCGACGAGCCGCCCGGAGCCGTTCACAAGCTCATTCTCTCGCTCGAGCTCGTTGATGAGGTGCAGGCGGAGAGTCTTGTCGCCCTGGACGACGATGTCGTACAGCGCGCGCTGGCGCTCCGAGAGCGGCGTGTAGAGCACGTACTCCTTCTTCGGTGGGAGCTTCATCTCGACGTCCGCCTTCATGCGTCGGAGGAGGAACGGACGGAGGATGTCGTGCAGAGAGTGGATCAGCTTCGCCTCGCGTTCCGAGTTGAGCCGCGACTTGAGTCGGCCCTCATCGAACCAGGCCTGGAAGGTGGAGAGGTCGCCGAAGATATCTGGGAGCACGAAGTTGAGGAGCGACCAGAGCTCGGAGAGGTTGTTCTGCAACGGCGTGCCCGTGAGAACCATCCGCGCGTCCGACGGGAGTCGCTTGATCTCGCGCATGAGCACGCAGTCGATGTTCTTCAGACGGTGACCCTCGTCGACGACGATGAAGCCCCAGTGGTACTTGGCGAGCTCTGCGCGGTCGTTGATCACCACCTGGTACGTCGTGATCACCACCGGGAAGTTCGTCCTCTGGTGCGGCTTCAGTGGACGCTTGTTGCGTTGCTCTGCGGGAGGAGGGATGCCCTCATCGACAACCATCGAATTTTCGAACTCATCAGAGTCGGCCTCGTCCTCCGGTGCGTGTCGCCGCGATCTAATGCTTCGCTTGCCACTGACCGTGACCTTCCCGCGCGCCTTCGGCTTCTCGTCTTCCGAATCGTAGTCGTCCTTCGCTGCGCGACCGCGAGCCGCGACTTTGCCCTTCCCCTTCGGCTTGGCTTTCGTTTTGCTCTTGCCCTTTGCCTTGCCCTTGCCCTTGCTCTTCGACGAGGACGAAGCAGGCTTGGCACCGTACTTCTTCATCGCCTCGTTGTAGTACTCGACGTCGACTGCGTCCATAACCATCTCCTTCCGCCGGAGCTCCGCGCGCTCCTCCTTCGAGCCGTAGTAGACCACGAAAGGGATATCTGGGGCGAACCGACTGAACTCGCGTGCCCAGTTGTCGAGGACGGCGAGCGGGCATACGACCATGAACGGCGCGGCTGTCCGCTCGCGGAGGAACGCGTGGAACGCGATGGTCTGGATGGTCTTCCCGAGGCCCATCTCGTCCGCTGAACGCCTCATGAGACGAGATGCGCAAGAGGGGTCTTATGTGCTCACCTAGGATACCCGAGATGCCGTTCTGGTGCAACCCCGCCATCCAAGCCACGCCCTCGAGCTGGTAGTCTTTCAGCGTCGCCCCCGTGATGAGTGCGGGCTGCTCGAACGCAGGGGGCTTCTCCTTCCCCTCATCTTCCTTCGCCGCCTCCGCGTCGTCCGCCTTCGCGCGTTTCGGCTCGCGTTCATCCTCGGAGTCCGACACGACGCGGCCGCGCTTCCGTGTTGACTTCGGCTTTGTGTCCGCCTTCGACTTGGGCTTCGTCGCGGGTTTGGGCTTTTTCGCGTGTTTGACGCGCACGAGGTCCATCTGCTCCTTCAGCAGCTTCACGTACGTTCCCGACCGCTGCAACAAGCTCTCCAGCTGTTGCAGTCGCTGGGCGGATTCCTGTTGGGATGTTTCAGCATCGTAAGCCGCATATATGCGCGCCTCTTGCGCTCACATCTTCCTCTTCTGAGTCATCCTAGAAAGCATGGATTAGTTGTATGCACGAATGGAGAGCCAAGAGCGCCTGGACGTCACGATCCCCCACCATGATTGTCGTTATGGTGGTGTACCACCACCAACATGTGCTCCCTCTTAATGCCCGCCTTCGCAGGATGAGAGAGAGCACGAGCACATAAGGGTGGGGGGTGGGGGTTGGGAGAGAGATACGAGACTTACCTGAGCTGGGTCCTCCACCACCTGAACTTCTGAATCCGCTTCAGACTTCGTCTGCAGAAACCAAGGATAAGTATGAAGCCATGATGATCTTTCAGGTATCATGGGCGTACTTCGGGGAGGAAACCCGGGCTGCTTGGTGGGGAAGTAGCTCGAGTTGACGGAATTGCTGCTCCAGGTGAGGACGCTGTAGAGCGGGACGATGGTGTGTGAGACATGGATGTCTCCGTTTAAGGTCTACGAAGAGGTGTAGGAATGTTGGACCAGATTTTCGGGTGTGAGGGAGCGAGGAGCAAAAAAAGTAGGAGGGGGAGGAAGTGGAGAACAGTGACCGTTCCTCGTCGCGCGCCTGGACGCGCACCATCACGCGTGACGATTGTCGACGCGTATCGTAACACGTCAACAATACTGTGTGACAGCTAGCTCTCTTTCCAAAAAAACCAAAGAGTTACAAGATGTTCTTCTGATAATTAATTACAGGGTAGTGAAATACAACACGGAGAGAATCCACAACAAGAAATCGCCACCCCCTTACATCAAACGCTTGAGTCTGACTTCCTCAAACTGAGATCCGAGTGTTTCGGGTGGCTTCCCATACCGATTTGCGTCGATGCAGAGGCCCCTGTTTCTCCGCTGAACACAATAACTGACGTGAACTCCGACGCCCTCTCCTTTGACCACGCGCGCCCCGACATGACCCTGAGAACGATCAAAAGCGGCGAAATGCACTGCAGCCAAAATCAGCGCCGGCTACCCCGCCTCAAAACCAAGTGGAATGAACTTACACAGAACATGACATGTAGCGACAGGAACAGGATGCTCGTATCGCTCTCGATCGCGAACGAGATCAGGTACGCAATCCCGAACACGGTGTAGAGCGCCGCGCTCTCGACGACGATCGCCGCCGCGCCGGCGTACTGCTGCATCATGTCGTCCCCGAGCGTGACGCCGAGCCGGCGCATCGAGAACAGGATCCGCCCGCATATGAGCAGGGAGAGGAGGATGTTGAGCGCGACGATGCAGGACGTGTACGCGGTCCCGAACTGCTGCGCGAGACCTGAGAAGTAGAACGCGCCTGGGCGCGCGGATTCAGCTAGGTTTGCGATTCCGGCGACTGTGGGTGCGGGTGCGCGGGTGCGGACAGACGTCAGTCAGCACGTCACCTCGTTGTTAAGCGACAGTGAGCTTACCGATCGAGCCTATGTAGAGCATGGAGGGAACGATGAGGACGCGGAAGTCCCGCCAGATGACATAGCAGCGGTATAACTGAGAGGATTGTATGAGCAAGCGTGACGATACAACAGGAAAAGGCGCACAAGGAGAGCATCACTGAGGTAGTTCTGGAATAGCGTGGCAGCGGTGCCGAGCGTTTGGTACCAGACACTCGCGAAGTCACCGAGGTAGGCGTCCATGCCACCGGGGTAGTCCGCGTTCACGACCCACATCTCTTCGCCGAAGACAGCCTCGGTGGCGACGAAAATAGTGTTGCAACACAGGAGGACTGTACTGTACGCTAAGAAGAACTTGTCCGTCTTTGACTTCTTGCGTTTCTCGTCGAGCACGGCACTAATGGTGAAGTAATACAGCACGAGTACAACGCCTAAGCCACGACAAGTATGTAGTCAATACAGCGGTGGTGGAGCCGGAGACGGAAATACTCACCATAAAGGATGGCGTTGAAGTTGTTGCCAATGTAGAAGCAATTTTGGAAAAGAGCGAGAGACATCTGGGCAACCGATGAAGAGAGGAAGAGGAGCCTGAGGGACCGACAGGCGCAATCGCCGACTTATATCGTCGGCGGGTGACTGCACTGCAAGTCGTTGGAAATTGAGTAAGCGATTCAGTGCAGCCCACAGTGGTGCAGATCCCTTCTTTGAATGAATACTAACCCGAAACAAGGAGAGCGAGGCACGCTTGATTCCATATGGGACATCGGAGGATGTCTCCGGGAACGTCCCGTGGCATTCTCTGATAGGCACCAGGAAGCAAGCGGCCAAAACTGTCCAAAAGTTGTCAACAGCGTGAGTGCAGCAGAACCGATGGGAGAGCGTGCGTACATACATTGCAAGGATACTGCAGCCTCCATCTCCATCTGCAAGAAGCCAGTCATACACTGTCATAGCTCACCGCTGCAGCTCGAGAGTCGACAGATGGGAACCGCCTTATGTCCGTCTCCGTGGTGAGCGTATCAAACGTATCAGGCGTGGAATAAGCCCGACGCTATGCCCGGGTCTGGTGCAACATTGCGTCCTCACGCCACTGTATCCGGCCGCGTTGGTGTTGAACGTTGAACGACCGACCATAGATGGCGTAGTGAGAGAGAAAGGACACGACGGCAGACCACGTCCACTGGAGCGCGCTCAAGCCTTTGAAGCTCCGCCCCAACTGTGTTCCTACGTGCCCGTTACAAGCGCGCGTGTTCCCTGTCCAGGAGCGCCAGCTTCGAATCCTCGTCTAGCTAGTGCTTATTTACTGGAAGAATACTTATTCTTGGTTCTATGCAGGTGCCGGCCGAGCCCTGGGCGCCTATCCTTTGCCCGTCTGGCCGCGCGCCAAGTTCTCTCTTTCCCTCTACCCACGGCGCGCGCGACTCCCCCTCTGCGGAATGGTGCGACGCGGTTGATGACGCAATCCACGGCGCCCTCCGAACCCACCTGTACAATAAGGCGAGCGCAACAAGGCCTCACTCTGTGGAGGCTTGCGCTCCTGCCGTCGTACGGGGACAACCCCCCACTCTCTGCCCTGTGCGCTACCAAGTCGTACCTCTGTCTTCCCCGATCGCAGCGCATGACGATTCTGCGTCTGCTGGCGGCATGCCACCCGTACATGGTAGAAAAGGGATGGCATAAAACGAAAAAGCGCCCGGACATCATCCCTTACCATATAGTCGGGTCTGTAGGTTCTGTGCCGAGGGGCGGGTGGAAACAGAGCGCCATCTCTTAATGAGATGTGCGAATGAGGGTCTGGCGGAGAGAAGGGAGGCTGTTTTGGAGGAGCTGCAGAGTGCGTACCCGGGTATCCATCACCTGTGGACAACATCGACGTCCTGGGAGGGCGACATGGGCTTCTTGGCGGCCTGGATCAAAGATCCTGACGCGGTAGCACTGCTGGCCGACGTGACTAGGCACACTTTTCTGTTGTGCGATGACCCATCGGTATCCCAGTAGTATAGTAAGGCATCGCGTCTCTCTCTCTTTACATGTGCTCGTGCGGCCACCCGTCGGACGGTGGGACACCCACAGCATGAGTTCGGGCGCCGGCGCGCGACTGGGCTTGTCTAAGTGGGGTTCCGGGGTATCTCCCTTTAGGGGAGACGCCGAACCGCTCTCTCTCTCTCTCTCTCTCTCTCTCTCTCTACAGTAGAGTCTACATCCGGTTTCCCGCCGTACCATCCATCGTCTTCTCGCACCCACCCACCACAACCTTTTCGCTCGCGTAATTGTTCGTACTTAGCTGCCTATTGAAGTGTTTTTGCACGTGCCACGGGCTATCGCCGGACATCCCCAAATCGTGGCGCGAGCGATCCTGGGCCTGAGCGATCCTGCCCACCCGGCGGCTCGCTCCGCGTCCGGAGGCTGGTTCGATGCATACCCCTCAAACTCCATTTGGCCAAGTTTCCGATGCTGTTTGGCGTTCCTCGGCCGGAACGCATCTGCCATCACCACGCCCAAGAGTTCTGTGGACGTGGACGACATCAGCATAAACGTGTCCCGAGATCTCCTTAGTGGTACTTGAAGACTCCGGACGGTGGGTGATAGTGATCACCTGCATGTGTTTGTAAGCCGCGCTACTCACTTTGCGGTTCTTGGCCTTTCCAGTGTCAATGTGCTGTCTTTGAGCGGCATGGAGGCTCATCTAGATGCCACCATTCACGGTGAGACTGACAACGAAGTTGACAAGTTAAGCATGACCATTTGCTACGATCTGCTCTCCCTAGTGGAATGGGGGTGGTCAAGAACTCAGTGCTCAGTTTCCGTGTGGAACTGGAAGACTGGAGTTGTTTTGATTGTACGTCCTTTCAGGCTCGTGCCTTGACACGCGTCGTTTGTTCTTATAAGTTATTACCCTTCACCATCCCGAGGTCCGAGGGTATCCAGGCCCTCACTTTTAGCTCCTTCGGGCTTAAATACCGTACGACGGACGTGGATGAGGAGGAGGAATCCGTAGGCGCTCGCACGGGCGTTGTTCGCGCCAACACACTCGGAACGCACGCTTCTCGTTTCTCGGACCCTCGCTTGACGCCACCATGGACGCCCCCTGGCCAGCCCCGGGACGAGTGCATGCTCAATCGGTGTGCTATCAGCCCTAACATCATTATCCTCGGTACCCCTGACGGTCGCTGACGGTCCGTCTCTCTGCGCTACAGCTTCACTTTCGGTCAGCCTCGCGCGATGCGCAACTCGCAATCGTCGCTCGACTTCAATATGCCCCCGGCCCACCTCGCCGTCGCGTGTCCCGGCCCAGACGCACCCGGCGACGAGCCGCTTCCCTCGCGCGAACCCATGACGCGGACCCGCTGCTGCAGCACATGGTGTAGCACAAGATATTCGAGGAGGTGCTGGCCGTGGAGGACACGTACGCGCAGTTCACGACGGAGTCGGAGTTTATGCTCGACGGGGAGCGAATAGTACAATTGTTAATTCCAGGTGCGTTTATGCGTGGAATCGTGCGATTTCTGACCGTCAGTGGATCGACAGAATCCTCCGCCGCCAGGTTCAGGTGCACCGACGACTGGTCGCATGTTTGATCTAAATTGAGGCTCATGCTATGGGGTCCGTTCAATGGTCGCGTGAGCTGTTTCCGCTGGTATGGTATCCCTCTGAGTGTGACTGATCCGCAGCATAAAGAGATCACCCTAGTCAAAAGGCGCCCCATAAAATCGTGGCGGTCTAATCAGAGGGGCAGATGTTTGTACCTGGGACGACATTGTGGCGTTGTGGCTGATACGAGACTGGGAGTAGGAGATAGAGGTCTATCGTAGTGGGCCGAGTGGGTACAGATCGTTTGTACGCTCTCTCCACCACGGTCAATATGTTTGACGAGAGCTACAGGATGTTCAGAGAAACTGGCAAACGTGGCAGTTCACTCACGTTCACAATTTCGAGCTTGGCGGGGCGATAAGAAGCGACTGGTCGGCAATCCCATCTTCCGCTCGGAGGATCGAGTCCCGCGGGTCGGCAATCAGGCCTTCAGCGCTCTGCCGCCGGTTCGCGCGCACGTTATCGTCCGCGCAGCGCGCGAGAGCGCGCGCTGCCCGTATATGGGCCCGCGCCCGCCGCGATAGCCCTTGGAGCCCGACCACCACCGTCTCTCCTCTCTGCCCCGCGCGCCCGCCATGACCGACGCCTCCTCCGTAGAGAAGCATGGCGCGCATGCCACCGCCGGCCCCGCCGCCGACGACGAGATGGAGCTCGCGCGCATGGGGTACAAGCAGGAACTCAAGTGCGTCTCTCGCCACCTGTGGCGCAAACCGCGCTGACCTCGGCCTCCCTCCAGGCGAGACTTGTCGTTGATGCAGGTGCGCCGCGCACCTCGCGCTGCTGGTCGTCGCTAACTCGATTGGGCGTGGCGCAGAACTTTGGTGTCTCATTCTCGATCATCAGTGTCATCACCGGCATCCCGTCCCTATTCCTTTTTGGCCTGGTGCGCCCTTCCTCGAGTCCGGGGCACGCGGGGTGGCTAAGACAGCTTTTGCGCGTGTAGAACACTGGAGGCCCGGCGGTTATGGTCTGGGGATGGATCGTGGTCGGTGAGTATCATTCTGTGATCTTCGGCGCGGACGGCGCATTGACCCAATTGCATGCCGCGCGTCCCAGCTTTCTTCACCACGCTGGTCGGCCTTGCAATGGCAGAAGTATGCTCCGCACATCCCACCAGCGGTGGCCCGTATTTCTGGGCCGCCATGCTTTCCAAGTCGGAGAACGCCGCGTTTGCGTCCTGGGTAACCGGCTGGTTCAACCTGCTCGGTCAGGTCGCGGTCACGACCGGCATCAGGTGAGCACTCGTTGCTCGCTCTCTTGCGTATGGATACCTATCCCCCCGCGCAGTTTTGGTTGCGCGAACTTCATCTCGACTCTCGCCACCTTCGACACCGGCTTTGTCCCCACCGCGAACACGACGATCGGCATCTATGCCGCCGTGCTCGTCACGCAGGGTCTCATCAACACCTTCGGCGTGCACCTCCTCAAGTATATAAACAACGTCTCGGTTTGGTGGCATGCCGTCGGTACCACCGCGGTCGTCATCGCCTGCCTTGCCGCCGCGCCCGAACACCAGAGTGCGGAGTGGGTTTTCACGCAGTTTATCGACAACACCGGGCTTGATGGCGACGGGTGGGGGACCCGTGCGAGCCATGCCTACGTTGTGGTCATTGGTGTTCTCATGGCTCAGTACACCTTGACTGGTAAGCCAATTGCCAGCCTTGTCCTTCGTCCACCGCGCGACTCACAGCACATGCAGGGTTCGACGCCAGCGCACATGTGCGTCTTCATCTCACTTCACTGCCAGAACTCGCGGTGGCGTGGGAGTCGCATGCTAACTCGCAAGTATCCAGATGACCGAGGAGACGCATAATGCTGCGCTCATGGGCCCCATTGGGATCGTTATGGCCATCGGAGTTTCTGCCGTGCTCGGCTGGTTCCTCATCCTCGGCCTTCTCTTCTCCATCCAGAACCTCGACGGCACCGTCAACTCTGAAACGACACAACCTGTCG
Source organism: Epithele typhae (assembly GCF_022376455.1). Lineage (NCBI taxonomy): Eukaryota > Fungi > Basidiomycota > Agaricomycetes > Polyporales > Epitheliaceae > Epithele > Epithele typhae. The sequence goes on from NW_025954278.1 coordinate 19,315, forward strand.
CGCAAATCTTCCTTGACACCGTTGGTAGCAAGGGAGCGATTGTTCTCATGGTTCGTCTTTTCCGCACGGATCGTCTCGAAAGGCGCGTTGCTGACACGGTTGGACCCTGGTCAGGTGATCGTCATCGGCGCGATGTTCTTCTGCGGCACGTTCTCGATTACCTCAAACTCGCGGATGATGTACGCCTTCGCGCGCGACGGCGGCATCCCGGGCGCCAAGTTCTTCCACAAGGTCGACACGAAGCGCAAGTCGCCCGTCCGGACCGGTGCGTCTCGCGCGTGCACGCGCCCCGCACCCCGCTCCTCGCTGATGCAGACCGCGCGCAGTCTGGCTGGCGTGCACGCTGAGCTTCATCCTCGGCCTGCCCAGTCTCGGCAGCACCGTCGCCTTCTCGGCCGCGACGTCCATCGCGACCCTCGGGCTGTACATCTCGTACGGTGCGTAACCGGCCTGCCTGCGCCCTCCCCGCCCCACCCACACGCTCACCCGCGTCCTCCGTGACCCGTCCGCCCCCCACCCACAGGCATCCCGATCGCGCTCCGCGTCGTGTACCGGGACCGCTTCGTGCGCGGGCCCTTCCACCTCGGCCGGTTCTCGTACCCGGTCGCGATCGTCGCCTGCGTCTGGATCCTCTTCATCTCCGTCGCCTTCATCCTCCCCCAGGCGAACCCGGTCACGGACCAGACGCTCAACTACTCGATCGTCGCCGTCGGGATCATCCTCGTCTACGCCCTCGGCTTCTGGCTGCTCTCCGCGCGCAAGTGGTTCACCGGCCCAGTGAAGCAGATCGCCGCGGAGGGGATGGGCATCGACGTTATGGACCCCGCGAACGCGGCGCGGCTCGAGGAGGAGGCGGAGGGGGAGAAGGCGCGGTAGAGCGCGAGGGCGCCGCGGCGGTTTTTTTCATGCTTTCGTGCTTTTTCGACCCGTGTATAATGGGTGTCACATCTGTTGTGCTCACGGCTACATGTAGAGACGCAGTCGTTGTACGATCAAGGATCCGTGGTCGGTGCTTTCCCCCGTCCACCACAGGTTTTTTTCGCGGAAGGTTCCTTCCAGAGCCGCGTGGCACGCAAGCGTGTTTGTCCGTAGTACTTTAGTCACACGCCGGAGCCCCTCCAGCTGCGGGTCAGGTTGGACTCCAGGTTTAAGGGTTCACGGTGAGTCGTGCGTAGTGGGGGAATCCACAGTTGTCCTTGCACATCAGAGAGGCTGTTGCGGAGAAGGCAGACCGAGTTGTAAAGGAAGACGTAGAAGAAGGACTCCAGTTCCTCGGCTACGCCGACAACGGTCTCGGGCTCCTTGAGGTATATCACTGGCTGGAATTGATGCGTGCCCTGAGAACGCCATTGTCAGCGTGCATCCATGTGAGCGGCGGTGATATGTGCGTACCGTGCGCAAGTGCCGGCGAGTGGGGGTTTTGGGGACGTTCGTCTTGCAGAGCTCCTAGTCGCTCAGCCGACCCTGCCACTCGAGGTGGTTTCCTGCGACGCAGGGAAACACGAGAACGTTACCGACGCTGACGTCGCGATGCACGACCCCGCACAGTTTAAACGCGTCCATATGCGCTGAGGCGGCGGCGGCGGGTGAGACACGGTTTGTCGAGCACGGTATGGGCCGAGAACTCACCACAAAGCGCAGCGTAGAGTATCATCGTCCACATCCGTCCGTCCTTGAACGCCGGAGATGGCAGACATACCTCGAAGACGGCGAGCCGGTGGTGGCGGAAACGACGGAGCCTTGCGCCTTGCTTGCTCCGCTCCTCCCCGGCCATGTCTCCGCAGGTCCGACGCTTCGTGCTACTCCGCGTGATGCGACCCGGGTGACCGTCGACCGTCTTCGTGCCAGTGTAGGGAGAGTAGTTCGACGTCTCCGTCTCTTGGTCCAGACAGTCCTCGTGGCAGATGCGTGTGGGGACAAACTTCACGCCCGCGGCGTTCAGCCGCTCGAGGACGACGCCCTCGCTCTCGAGTCCAACGCCACACAGTCGCCAGCTGTCCTTGATGAAGACGATCCGTTGTGTGAGCCAGTCGAGCGCGAAGAAGCATTTGGTCCCACGCCCGATCATGCCGCTGGCGACAAAAACAGGGGCGCCCGCGAGGAACAGCCTCCCGTCGATGTCGAGCACGTATCGCAGAAAGTCCTCGAGCGACTGAGCGAATCCCGTGCGGATGTACTCGAATGTTGGGTCGTAAAGGCTGGCATGCTCACGAGGATCGCTTGGCGGGGCGGTAGGTGACGGAGGGGCAGTGGGATCCGCTTGCAAGGCACCCTCCGCAAAGAGAGGAGATATGTGTTCCGGGGACCAGGGGACGGAGAGGTAAGGAGGAAGAGGCGTCTTGGGCGCCGCACACTGCGGGTATGCAGCGACATCGAGCGGATGGCGCTGCCTTAGGAGCCCCATCCGCCGCCACCCGCAGCTGGTCGACGGGAGCACAGTCGTCCGAGTGTCGTGGCCCTGTCAGGAACGGTCCAGCTGAGAGAACAGATGGAGCATGCGGAGGAGATGTTTGGTACCCTTCTGAGTGGAAACGTAGTCGGTGGCTTCGGTGTAGATGACCCCGGACTTATCCCAGCGTAGGAAGCGGAAACAACGGCCGATAACGAGTACCTGGAAGAGTGCCGTTTGGTGCTGGAGGGAGAAGACGAGATGGGAATGGGACATGAGCAGGTCAAGAAGCTTCCGGCGACGCGAGGCGGCGGTTGGATCGTGCTTGTCATCAGAGGTATCGAAGGGGTCCAGGTAGAGGGAGAAGGTGAGGGAAGCATTAATCAATCCCACATTGAGCGTGTTTGGCTGGGTCTCTGAATCCACGGGGATGAAGCCTGCGTTGAGCACGCCGGCCCGGATGGCTGTCAGCGCATCGGTGTCTACACCCTTGACAGTGTGGGCTGGACACAGTGGCATCGTATCGATGGCAGCTTCGTTCTGCAAGGAGAAATTATAAATTAGCAAGTAAATGAGCTGGCATGTGGCTAACTCACCCATGCACTGTAAACACTCTTCAAACGATGTGAGTCGTGCGACTCGGTGGTTGGACTATCCAAAACGCCGTGAAAGTGACTGCGCAACCGATTCACGGAGTCTGCGGAGTGGGGAAACTGAGATACACTGTCTTTTCCTTTCTTAAGATACGTGGCAATGAACTGTGACGAGTGCATGCGTATCGAAATGCCGTGATCCATGATGTTGGTTACGACACGATTCAAGATCTTCGCAGACAATGGCCGATTTCCCACGTGGAATGTAGTTATTTGCTATGGGTATCATGTCAGAGCCATATGATAGACTGAATACACAGTGGCACGCACATGTTGTCTGCTGTTCCTCGTGGTGGGTGGTCAAGAAGTGAAAGGGGGCGCTATAAATGCTGCCTGCGATACTCTGAAGCGCCTGTACGCATTCTCGGATCTGGCGGGCCTTACGCTCATCCGTCCCGCTGTCGCTCCATTACATTGACCTGCGCCTGCGTATCCCCTTCATTTCCCGTCTGTCCCGGTACCAGACGATGTCGTTTGCTGTGCGCGGTAGCATGTACTCTGCGCTGCCGCGACAGACACGAATAGATATTCAGAATTGCGGGTGTCCTCAATCGGTTTTGTGTCATCGGCCCATGCGGCCGTCATGCGCTCCAACGGCTCCCGAACGGCCTGCGAGACATCGAGGTGATAAGTATTGCAGTAGATGATGGTAAGCGGACGAGGGAATAAGCGTCCAAGCGCTAAAAGACCCTGATCGCCCGCCGCTGCTGCACACGGGCCGCCGTCTTTTCCTGAACCAGCCTTTCTCTCCTACCCTCTCATACACAAAATGCCGCGTCCACCGTCCCCCTCAATACCGGAAAAGGAGTTCTTCTACGGCGCGCTCAAGCAGTCTCTGCGTCTTGATGGGCGTGCCATGTTGGAGATGCGTCCGCCCATCCTCCACTTCGGCCCAGAACTCGGTTGGGTCGAGTGCGCGATGGGCAAAACACGGTAAGTAAGAGCTCTCGCTGCGCGCCGACCCGCGCCGACCACGTCCAAAGTGTCCTCGCGCAGGTAGATGGTAAGATGGTCCGCCCCCCACCCGAACGGCCTCTCGAAGGCATGCTCACCATCCACTCCGAGCTCTCCCCGATGGCAGCAAACGAGTACGAGCCCGGACGGTAGGTACGTGCGCGCGCCGCGTCTACCTGCACACATCTAATCGCGACGACGTGCGGTGCAGGCCGTCGGACCAGGAGGTGACCCTCACGCGTATGCTCGACAAGGTCCTCCGGCGGAGCGACGCGGTGGACAAGGAGAGCCTATGTGTGCTCGCGGGGCAACGGGTGCGTCTCTCCCACTCCCCCTCGTGCTCCCGTGCGCTCGCTCAGACTAGTGGCCTGTGTGGCGGCAGGTGTGGCACATCCGGCTCACGATCCACGTCCTCGCCGACGCGGGGAACATGGTCGACTGCGCGTGCCTCGCCGGCATCGTCGCCCTGAAGCATTTTCGAAGGCCGGAGGTCGAAGTCGAGGGCGAGGACGTCACGGTGGTAAGTTCGTCCCACTCCTCCCATCCCCGTTTTCCTTTTCTCGCCATGCCACCCACCCCAAGCTCACACCCGCCGCGCATACACCCAGCACCCCCCATCAGAACGCGCCCCAGTCCCCCTGTCTATGCCCCACACGCCATTCGCCTTCACGTTCGCGTTCTACCCCGACCCGGAGACCCCACCGCTGCTCGACCCATCACACCTCGAAGAAACGCTGAGCGAGGGGCTGCTCACCATCGCTCTCAACGCGCAGCGGGAGCTCTGCGTGGTCCAGAAGGCGGGCGGGACGCCGCTTGCGCCCGACGACGTGCTGCGCGTCATGGACGTCGCCGTGGCGCGAGCGAAGGAACTCGACAAAATCGTGGAGGCCCGGCTCGCGGAGGATTGGAAGGGGAGGAATGTGGAAGTGCGGTAGCGCGTTTTCTGCAGCGTTCAAAAACACACTCGGTAGCAGTGACTGCTCCTTATCCTAAAATCGCGTCAACCACCGCTTGTGTTCACAACAAGCACTGGCCACCCGCGCACCCTGGTGAGCATACAAACTCGCCAGCTCCCGATCGCAGTTCCCCCAAGCGACTGTCTGGAGTTCGAACCGTTATCCACGGGTAGCAACAACGCTACCCGGAAGGAACGTCGACTTGAATGGATTGCGCAACAGAGAAATGTGGGCAATTCACAATATCTCTTTGATGTGCTGGACTACGAGCCAGCTCTGTGAGTAACGTCTTCTTATCTTATGTACTTGCTATTTCATGCACTCGCCAAGCTGAGTCAAGTACTGCTTATATGCGATTGATTGCATACGCCACGCGTCATCGAGGCCGCCCAGAACATCCCTCATGTGGCGATTTTCACCTCAAGGCATGCCGTCAGGAGGATGTGGCTGCGCAAGATGAGAGCCTACCTTCGCAATGGCGGTTTCGATCGCATGATGAGGCAAGACGTCTTCGGTAAGCTGTGGCAGCGCCTTCTGGAACTTGTCGAGGTCGTTTCACAAAGCAGTCGGTCAAGCGGGCTTCGCGTCCCGATGCAAAGCACGGACGGTGAAATTGGAAGCGATGGTAGTGGGAGTGGAGGCGAGCTTGTCCGGGCGATCGTGCATTCAGGTGCGGACCGAAGGGGAGAACCGACAGTTGACATGTGTGAACTTCGCGGTATATGGCCGAGTCATCGTCATCACATGTACAGTCATCAGAACGGAAGGTAGAATTCCTGCGGAAAGATGAGGATTTACGGTAGGAGCTGGTGGCTTGTGTCGCATACGGGTTTTGTCTTGACTGGCTCTGTAGTGCCTGTTCCCTCAGATGTGGTGACGGTATGATTGTTGCCGCGAGAGGCAAGAGCTGTATGCACAAGCCCACACCGAACACCAAACACGGAGGGATGCGATGAGCTGAGTTGTGAACGTTTGAACGATCGCGGATTACTATGAAGTCTTATACCGGAACGTCTGAGCAGATTGCGCACAAGGCTATCCAACTCTACAAAACAGGGTATATATACAGGAGTCAACTACCCCAGCGTAATGGTCTGCGGAGCACGGGTTCTCCGACCGCGGGTCGTCGGCGAGTCATCAACCTCATCGTCTTCAGTCGACATCGTCCAAGCAGCGACCGGAGGGAGCAGGTCCGTCCTAACCCTCTTCGATCTCCGCGGACGAGCCGGCGGTACGTACTGCGCAAGCGCGTCCTCCTCCATCAGGTCGTTCAAACTGGGCCACATCACCTTGTCCTCCTCCTTCACCCCGCGCTGCATGACAACGCGCTCGAAGATGCCGATGATCGTGTCGTGCTTGTCAAGCGCAGCGGAACGGGCGCGGTCTTCCTTTCCCGGAGCGCCTGGGCCGTCGGAGAACGTGATGGTGCCGGACTGGGAGGAATCCCCATTCTCGGTGCTACCGGAGGCTGAAGGCTCATCATCGTCTATGTCCCAAAACTCGGGGTTTACGCGAACCGCAGGCAGCGCCGGCGGCTTGGCGGCTTTCTTCGCGTCGGTAGTCTTGAGCGCGACGTTCAGGGCCTCCCGCTCGGTCCAACGGCGAACGGCATATCGGGATTTGAAGTACTTCAAGAGTTCAGCAATGAGTGCGTTGAAAGGATGGGGAGTATCAGGTTCGGGAGACTTGAATGCGAGTTCTTCCACTACGCTCGTAGTGATTTTGCCCTCGACAATGGCAGCGTGCTTCTTGTCTGAAACGCTGGTTTCGTCCTTCTTCGTTGGGTGCGGGTCACGTGCATCGAAGTAAGACCATACGAAATGCTGAACATTGAGCAGATTGCTAGGGACGAGGCGGACCGAGTTGTAGAGGAACACGTGGAAGAAGGATTCGAGTTCGTCTGCAACCTTTATCGGGGACCGCGGGTCCAGCAGGCAACGGACTGGGATGAATTGCCAGGTCCCCTGTATGTCGCGTCGAATGAGAACAGATCAGGCCAAGCCCACAGTGCCGAACTCACCGTCCGTGCGAGCTGGCGCGCGTGCTCGATCTTCGTGTCCTTGGCGAGTTCCCAGTCGGTGAGCAAACCCGTCATTCTGACCCCTCGCGCTTTCTTCTCTGGTCCCCATAGGATCACGGGATAGATGAGGATGTTGCCGGTGCTGACGTCGCGATGCATGATGTCGCAATGCTCGACCGCGTCTTTGTGAGCTGCGCGCAGAACCCATCGTGTGAGCGCGCCGTACGAACAGACCCATAACAAGAGCTTACCGTAGAGGGTTTGAAGGATCGTCCTCGCCCACTGATGTCCCGAGGTGAATGCGATCGAATCCTTGCAGACCTCCTCGACGACCACGCGATGGTGCACCATATGGCGCAATCTTGTGCCCTGGATGAACTTGGACTTCACTTCTTTCGCTTTCTTGGCATGCTTTTCGGCGTACGCGCTCTTCTCCTGTGCAAGTCGCTCGTCCCGCGTTCGCTTCGTGCCCATCGCGAGGTCTTGCATTGCGGCAGTGATCATCTCGGGGTGGATATTGGAGAGAGCGGTCGTCGCAGGTTGCGGAGGGAGGGCGGGCGGGCCCACCGTAGGTGTCTCGGCGGACGCGGGCTGTCGGCGGCGAGGGGTGGAGGGAAGGGGTCGGGCCGCGCGCGGGGCGGTGCCGCGTTTCTTCTGTGTGGATGCAGCCTGCGCGTCATCGGGGACCACCGGGCGTGGCCTACGCATATTGAGGTCAACCGTGCGCCGGTTGCCGCCAGTGACCGGAGAGTAATGCGACGTCTCCGTCTCGTGGCCGGGGACGTCCTCGTAACAAACCAGGGTGGGGACGTTGCGGACGGAGCCTTCGTTGAGCTTGTTGAGCATGTCGCCTTCGCTCGGCAGGCCAACGTAGAAGGGGCGCCAGGTATCCTTGATGAAGACGAAGCGCTGCGTCAACCACTCGAGAGCTATGAACCCGCGAGTGCCACGTCCCACCACACCGAACGCGACGAAGACCGGAGAGCCTATGAGGAATATCCTGCCGTCAATCTTGACGATGTAACGACGATTGCCAGCCGCGATCGAGTTCTTGAACTTCTTGCGAATGTAGTCGAAAGTGGGGAGGTAGCGCAAGTCGGGCATGTGGGTCTCCGGCGGCATCTTCGTCCTGTGGTCTTTGCACCTGGGGTCGGCGTGGAAGACCTTGTCTCTCAACCATTTGTCGACGCGCTCCTTTGCGATGTCTGGATGGAACTCGGCGGCGATCGGATACTTGGTGCTAGCCTCGCGCGTGTTCGGCTTGACGTCGTCGGGGTGGGGATCGGATAGTTGGTCCATGCGCGACCATCCGACGGAGGTGTTGGACAGTTCCTCGACGGTATCGTCGTAGCCCTTGCCGCTGCGGTCGAGCCTCGAGAACCCGTACAGCATCTTGAGCAGATGCTCGGTGTCCTCCAAGGTGGTAACGTAGTCTTCTGCTTCAGTGACGATCACGCCAGAGTGGTCCCATCGGAGAAAGCGGAACTCGCGACCGTTGACGAGGAGCTGGAAGTGCCACTTGCGATGCTGTGTATTGAAGAGGCGGGCGGAATAGGCCATGAGCTGACCTCGGACCAACTTGCGCGACAACGCGATAGACTCGTTGTCACAGTCCTCGCGATCGTCGAAGGGATCATTTTTCGAACCACCGCGCTTGAACTCGATCGACATGGTCTGGATGGCGAAGTTGGCGGAATCCTTCTCGTACCACTCCATGAGGTTCTTCGGAAGGAAGCTCGCGTCGATCTTGTTCTTGCCATCGTCGTCTCGGTCTGCCTTCGACTCAGAGAGGTGGAAGAAATGGTCCTCGTCGCATAACCGCGCGATATTTTTGTCGATGTCGCGCTGGGGAGAGGTGTCGGTGAGTCGTGACCCCTTTAGGCCACATAGATACCAGCCACTTACCCAAGTTTTGCTGAGTTCCGACTCCTTGGGAAGCGGGTCTTTGGGAGTCTTCATGAGGGCTTTGAACGTGGCATGGATCTCGGCGACCTTGTCCTTTGGAAAGGCAGCGTTGAAACCGTCCGCGTCTGCGGGGCTGAGATAACGGGAGAGGAATTGAAGAGAGGGTATCGTAATGGTGGTGTCGTTGCAGTCCTCCATCATGTCTGCGCGGCCGGTCTTTGCGTCGGTTTGAATGACGACACCAGGCTGCCGACCTGGATCCTGCACGCGAGGTCGATCAGGATCGTAGGGGGTGGGGTGCTCCTGAGGAGGATACGTGTGAGCCTCCGTCATTTGGGGTGGAATGAGGGAAGAGAGGACTAACGAGAGGCAAAGACGCGCTCGAGAGGGCTTATATGGCCGGGCCAGACTCGGAGAGTTGGCGGAGATGAATTTTGATAACAGGCACGCGTGGTATGCGAGATGCACACGTTGCAGATACCCGAGTCGTCTACACCCTGTCTTGGTGTGAGGGCGAGGATCACAATGGGATCCTTGATGGGCGTGAGAGGCAGGTTGTGGTGCGCTGGAAAGCCGCGTGGGCGTCTATACCGGCATGTTGGGTTTTCCGCATTTGGAGGAACATGAAGCGCCCGATGGTTCGGGCCGGGCGTCTTCCAGATCTACTGACCTCCGAGTCACTGACCACAGGCCGTGAATCGTGATTGAACAGCACAGTTGATACGTATGAGGCCGCTGTTATGGCGCATCTTACTAGTGGGTCATACAAGTCATCGCGAAGAGCATATCGGCCCAAGAGAGAATGAAACAAATCGCAATATCTATCACAAAGAAGTCGCCTATCAACTGTTGGCTGGAGCACTACCTGTAAGCCTCGGCCTCTTCGCCGCCCTCCCCGCTGATTCCGCCGCCATTGAGGTCCCGGGAGCGTCCCCAGAAACCAGGCTCGGCCACGTACGGTCGGCAGGCATGAGCGCCGACATGACCTTCTTCGCCGTCGCCGGTACACAGCGGGGAGGCACGTAGCCCGCGAGCGCGCTCTCCTTGCGCCGGTCGTTGGTGGGCCATGGAAGCCGGCTCCACGTCGCCCAATCATCTTGGTAGAGGTGGTCGCCGAATATCGCGATGATCGCCTGGTGGTCGTCGAGCGACGCGGCCTGCGCGAACACGTCGTCTTCGGGCCGCTTCGGCTCCTTCGGCGGTGGGTCGGCGGAGGGATTGAGGGAGGTGTTGGGCTTTCGTGGGGCGAGGCGTTTCGCGGCGAGGCGTTCCCGAAGCATGTCCGCGAGCGGGTCGTCTTGTGCGCGTGGCGGAGCTTGAGAGACGGCCGTCCCACGAGAATCGTGATCGCGATCCTTCGCTGCAGCCTCGAGAGACGCCTGCAACGATGGAAGCTTGGCGAGGTTGTCCATGTAAGCGTCATAGACCCGCTTCTCCTCATTGTACTTGGCCACTTCGTAGCGAGCCTTGAACAAGACCAGTAGCTCGTCGATGAGGCGGTTGATCGGATGCATGGTGTGTAGACCAGGCGCCGTGAATTGCAGCTTCCGCTTCTGTTCCACGATGGCGCCCTCGGCGATTGCTCGTTCCTTGGATTCTGGTGACTGGTACTGCGGCTGATCGACGGCGGCAGCTAGTTTTGCACCATCGAAGAACTTGCTGATGAACGCGTGCACGTGGGGGAAGTTGTGCTCGAGAAGGCACACGCCGTTGTAGAGGAAGACGTAGAGGAACGACTCTAGCTCCTCCGCTATACCGACAGGGGCGAGGGGGTCGTTCAAGCATACAATCGGGAGGAACTGGTACGTGCCCTATGATCCTCCGATTAGTGTGATGTTGGAGCGTGCAGACAGCATTTGCTCACCGTGCGTATGGGTTGGCGAGCGCGCTTGACCTCCGTTGTCTTGGAGAGCTCCCAGTCGCTCAGCCGTCCTTCCCATACGATACAATTCCCATGAACCTGGGGCACAATGAGAATGTTGCCGACGCTCACGTCGCGATGGACCACTTGGCAATTTTCGCCAGCGGCGTCCTGATGCGCTATTAAAGAGACGCAATGAGAACTTGGAGTGATGAGTTTCAGAGCAAGTATAAATCGCACCTATGAGCGCGCACAGAATTATCATCACCCACATCTTTCCATCCTTGAACTCCGTGGAAGGAAGACAGACGTCGACCACCGCGAGGCGGTGGTGTCTGAAGTGACGCAACTTGGCGCCTTGAAGGTCGGGCTTCGCCTGGGCCGCGTTCGTGTCCGCGTCGTCGCAAGTCCGCTTGGTGCTGCTCCGCGTGATACGAGTCGTACCGGAGGGTCCAGGGGCGGTAGGAATGGCGCTGGTCGAAGCCGATGGAGTGGTCTTCTTCTTCGCAGTGGTCTTCTTGGTCGAAGAAGCAGACATAGCAGCCTTCCCGGTTGAGGTGTTTTTGAAACGAAGCGAGTGATCCACGCGCTTCTCTCCCGTCCTCCCATAGTTCGACGTCTCTGTCTCCTGGTCGACATAGTCCTCGTGGCAGATGTGCGTTGGAACGAACTGCACATTCTTCTCGTTGAGACGCTCGAGAACGGCGCCCTCGCTCTCGAGCCCGGCGTAGAACGGCCGCCAGGTGTCCTTGATGAAGACGATGCGTTGGGTGAGCCAGTCTAGCGCAAAGAAGCCCTTGGTCCCGCGCCCGACCATCCCGAATGCGACAAAGACGGGGTCGCCGACGAGGAAGGCTCGCCCGTCGATGTACATGACATACCGCACCGCGTCGTCGTCGAGCGACTCAGCGAACTTCGAGCGTATGTACTCGTACGTCGGGTCGTAGAAGTCCGAGGCAGGATCGGGGCGAGCGCTGCCGCTTTTCCACGTGTTCGACTGTTGAAGGGTCTTGCACGCCTTGTCGGAAGCCTGTTCCGACGGGTCCTCCTTCAGAAATCCGCTGGAGAAGTGAGGAGACTCCTGGACTTTAGACCAGGGGACGGAGAGACAGGGGGGAAGAGGTCCCTCAGGCTCGGGAGTGTGAGGGTACGCGTAGACGTCCAAAGGATGGCGCTTCTTGACAAGCTCCAGCTGCCTCCATCCGGAGCTGTTCTTCGCCAGTGGTTGAACGGTGGTGTCGTATCCTTGACCCTTGCGATCGAGACGAGAGAAGTAGAACAGTATCCGGAGGAGCTTTCGGGTATCGTCCAGAGTGGTCACGTAGTCCTCGACATCGGTGGCGATGACGCCGGACTTGTCCCAGCGGAGGAAGCGGAAGTAGCGACCGTTGACGAAGAGCTGGAAGTGCGCCTCGCGGAACTGGAACTTGAAGACCTCGGCAGCATATGCCATGAGCTGGCCGCGCACTGCGAGGCGTGCGGCGCTGAGCTTCTCGTGGTCGTGGTCGTCGCTGTCGTCAAAGGGATCGGACCCCTTCTCGCCTCGCTTGAACTCGATGGTCACGTTGAGCACCCGGAAGTTGGCGCGACCCGGCTTGGGGGGGATAATGGCATCAGTGGGGATGAAGCTCGCGTCGGGCTTGTCGTTGCCGTGAGCATCGGGCTTGTTTGGAGAAAGATGGAACCGATGACCGGAGAGCAGTCGCTTCACTTTGGAGTCGGCCGCGGTCTTATCCACATGTGAGAGGACGAAGATACGTGTGTGGCGCGGTACTCACCCAAGCAGCATAGAGTTCCTTCTCCTTTGGTGCTTTGCCCTTCGACTTCAAGAACGGTTTATTGAAACGCTGATGGATGTTTGCCACATCCTGCTCGCTGAACGCGTCGGCGAACTCCTTCTCAGCCTCTTGGGAGGGAGAGAGATACGAGTTGATGAACTGGATAGTTGGCATGCAGACGGTGGTGTCCATGCCGTCTTGCACGAGGTCGTCTCGGTGCGCGTTGGCTGGAAGCTGCTGAGTAGCAGGAAGATCGCCATGGCGTGTGGGGTGATGGGAAGACACGCGAAGTAGGAAGGGAGAGCAGCTTTGCGTTAGCGCGTTGTAGGTATGCGGAGGCATGATGGAGAGGACTAACCGGTGGGGGAAGCGCTGTCGCGACGTTTTATATGCGCGGAGGGTGGTTGGCAAAAGTGAACACTGTGGTAAAAGTCACGAGGGACGGTCTGGGTGGCATGCTTTAGGGTCTATGCACATGTGGAGTCACAATGAGTCTTTGGCGCACCTGATTTAGACGACAATGGGACGGACAATGGGACTTTTTGCAGCGCGTGGCGGAGAGGTTGCGGTACAAGGACAAGGTGCGCCGTGCGCGTCTAGATGACCACGGTTGGATTTGCCGCATTTGGGAGTGTGTGGAGCGCCCGGATGCTTCCGGCCCGCCGCCCAACCATACTGTATGTATGACTTTGCAGAAGATGTGCTGCCATGACAAAACTTCCAGTCCGCCATGCAAGTACTCCAAATTATCCAAGAACGTCCTACCCATACGCTGGCCTGCGCTGAACTCGCGCTTCCAACATGATCCCGTGTCACCGCGCAGCGCGCAAGCGCGCACTGGCGGCGAGGTGCACCGGAAGACGATAGCGAGCTCGCGAGGTGGTCCGCAATCGCTGCGAGGGACGACGTTGCTTGTTCTGGTGCACGGCGCGGTCGCTCGGCAGCGGAGTGCATGTGGATGCGGATCTGGGAGGACAATTAATCGCGAAGTACCTGGTACCGGCGTCAACCTCACATAAACGCGCGCAAATACATCCTCGCTCGCCGGGCGATAGACGGTGAACATTGAATGAGGGCACAGATTCCGCCCTGATCTACGACAGTGACCTAGGGCTTGAAGACACATATGTGCGGACATCGTCCGAATATGCCAGACACAGCTTCGCGGTAGAGCGCGAACGCGGACGTACCGACGGTGACGATCGCAAGTGAGCGCACCATGCACAAACCGCGCAGAGCACGCCGAGACCGGGGTCCTGCTCACTTTTTGATTCTCCTGCTTTCATTTTCCACATTCAAACATTATCGTATCGTACACAAGAGTACACCGTGGGCTGCGTGCATAACGGGGCGACAACGACGGTACGGGGCTGGGGGGTACGGGGTGCGGGCGAGACCAAGCCGGGATCCAGACACAAACTAGTAGAGTGGGGAGACGGTGTGTAAGCTACAGTACTGGGCGCGCGGATGGACCACGAGAAGGGGGCGTTGCGGTCGTGAACGGTGAACAGCATGGGGGAAGGTGTGACAGGGACGAGTGTGCGGACAGATGACGAGGCGAGATTGAGGCCATTGACACGGTCGAGAGGGGGATAAGTGGGAGGGATATAGTCGAGTAGACGAGGAGCGGGAGGGGGTTCCAAGACGATACTGCAGGCGAATGCATCTACAAACCAATCCTTCAAGGGACGCATTAAAAATATAGATAACGTTCCTCGGGGGCGGGCGCCAGACCATAACAGTCGGAGGGCTCGAGGGAATTTCTTCTCAGCCGCTGATGGGTGCGGCCATGTACGTGTTTGTGTTGATGAAGCCGTTGACGTCTTGCATCGAGGGAGGCGTCTCCGGCCATGAGAAGCTGGAATCGGGAGAGGTGAGCGAGACAGCGAGGTATACGCAACAGCACTCATACGCACCCAGGCATCATCATGTCCTTCCAGTAGTTCGGGTTTTGCAACGCCATCAACGCGCCCCAGTGCTCGTCCTGCTGTTGACCGAACTGGAACATGTTGCCGCCGTTCTGGCCGGCGCCAGGACCATGACCGTTGACCGTCGCAGTGTACGCCGGCTCATTCTCGAACACCGGAGACGTCGCCATGCCGTACGAGGACGCAGGGCTGCTGCTCTCGTAGACAGCGTCGTACTGGGCACCCGCGCTCCCATTGGCGCCCCCGAGGGAGGAGTACTGCGTCGAAGCGCCGCCGCCAGCCTGGGAGGGATGGGACTGGAAGGCACCGCCGCCGCCCGGCGCGTTGCGGGAATCAGCCTGGGAGTGGGGCTGTGAAGGAGGCTGCTGCTGATCCGGGAGACGTGCACTCACCGCCAGCTCGCGGCGGTGCTTCCGGAGGAGCGAGTGGAGGAAGCGGGAGTGCAACGCGGGAGTGTGACGCTCATCGATAGCGACCTCTTGGGAGCCCAGCTTGTCGATCAGACGGGTGATGAGGTCGAAGATGTCCTGTTGGCGCTCTCGGGGCACGAAATTCGAGAATTCGGGACGCAAAAGCTGATGTGAAGCCAATCGTCAGTAAGACTCGGGACTTGTGAGGGGAAATGTACCTTGAGAAGGAACGCCGAAGCGAAGGAGGCGAAGACGAAGTGACCGTCGGGCGACGTGCGCATATAACCAGACGGGATTAAGGAGTCCACGAACGTCACGATGACCTGAGTTGCGGAGTCGTAGCACTGAAGGAGGGTCAGCACCCAAACCGACCCATGATGACGACAACTTCACCTTTTCCAGCAGCAACCGGTCTTCAGGCTGCAATCCCCGCTTCCAGGCTTGTTGGAACCCGAACGAGTACATCACCAGACGGGAGTAACCAGTGAGGCTAGATCGCAGATATACATCAGAAGAATAGACTGGGCGTGTTCAAAGTGACACTGACAAGGGCAGCAAGTCCGCACGGAACTTGAGAATAGGGTCTAAGAACGATTGTCTGTGAGTGACGAAAGTAGGTATCGGACCAATGACATACCCGATGGGTCCGAATCGCTCCGGAAGCGTGTCATCCACTCCTCGTAGTAAGCGCTGAGTTCCTGGTCATATTGCAAGATGATGGATCGGAAGTCCGCAGTTTGATTGAGACCGGTAGGAGAATCCAGATCGCTGTAGATCTCCGTATGGAACCGAGAGACGATACGGAGCATGGCGGCATACGCGGACGTCCCAATGTTGAGAGGTGAGTTCATGCGCGACGACTTGTACCAATCGGCAGAATGGCGAATGAGGCTGTCGCAGATGTATCAGTCAAACCCATGGGGAGAACGCAGACGAGGGAAGAAAGCGCACTAGTCTTCGTGGATGGTCGATGGTTTTCCGAACTGCGCCGACGTCGAGCGGTCGAGGTTGAAGCACAGCATCCACACCCGAGCCTGGTTGACCATCTCGCGCTCCTGCTTCTCCGTGCGCGGCTTGACGTTGGACACGACGTGCAGGTTGAGATCGGTGGCGATGCGGATGGCGAGACCGGTGTACAACCAACTGCGGTCCTCCTCCCAGCGACGGGCCGGCACTCCGTACAAGGACATGAGGATGTATGCTTGGGAGAGCTCGACCGACTTCCATCCGTTGAGGAGCGCAGAGGCGGCCGCGTGCTTGGCAAAGTGCATGGCGATAGGATAAATCTCTGCCTTCTCCGGGTAGTACCGAGACGAGATGGCGCACACTGCATCACAGGATGACGCCGGGTCAGACGTTGCAGGGACAGAAATAGAACGTGGAGAGCTCACCGACGGTGAAGAGGAAGGGACAGCGTGCGAAGGTAGACGCAGGCGTGTGGAGGACCGGGTCGAGAACGTCGCAGTGCACGTTGACGCGCTCAAAGTAGATCTTAAAGAGCTTCTCGACGTCGTCCGGCGTGACGAGGCCGTGCACCAGGATCTCGGGTGGGCTGACGCTCTCGATCATCGTCGCGCGCATCCCCAGGTTGAACGCAGGCCCAGGGTCGAAGAACGACTCGCAGGCGACGCCCACGTCGTCGTCACTTGACTCGCCTTCCTTGGGCTTTGCCGGCGCCTTCCTCCGCCGCTTTGGCTTGTTATCAAGCGCGAGGTTCGCGAGCATACCGATGGGCACCGCCTCGTTCGGGAGCGCCGTGGGCCGGTCATCCGCATCCTTGAGCGGCTCATCGTCCTCTGGGTGTCCGACGCTGCCACGCTCCGTCGCCTCTCCAGCGCCACCCTCCGGGGCGTCGTCGGAGGACTCGTCCGTGTGATCCGCGCGGGTGTCCATTTTGAACGCACCTGGCGCGACGGTGCCCGCAGCCTGCACGCTCGCCTGAAGCCGATCCAGCCAGGCGAGGATGTTCTGGTTGTTCTGATCCGTAGGCGACGTTGCCATGCGATAGGACGCGATGGACATCGGAGTCGCGAGGTAAGGGTTGTGGATCTGCGATGCGATCCCGTTAGCAATGTCCGGTGCGATCGGAGACGGCGACAAGGCTGACCTGCTTGAGGAGCGACTCGATGATAGCGTTCTTCTGGCGGATCTGTGCGAGCAGGTACTCGCGTTTGCTGTGGCGAGGAAGTACGATCGTCCAGTCAGCACACACATCCTCGTAAAGGTCTTCAGACGAGGAGGACGAGGGTGATGGGGAAGACATAGCGGGGCGCAGGATTTGGGGGGCAAGAGAAAGAGTCCCGACATGTATGCTCGGAACTCTTAAGGGGGAGAATCGGTCACTCACTTGGGCGCATTCCGGGGCTTTCTGCCTTCGACGATGCATTGATGTCCACCGGCCCTACAGCGCTTGCACGTGTTCTCGTCGGTTGGGAATTCGCACCTCATCTGCATCGCCATACACCAAAAGTCAGCCTCCGAACGACATTCGCTCGGAATATTGCCACAATCGGTGACGCGCATCGTCAATGACGCCCAACCGAGGCCGCGTACCGAACAAACCACGTACCTTAAGCTTCTTGCAATGCTTGCATGCACCAGGACTGCGATAGCACCACCCCGTGGACGGGAGCGTGGGCCGGACAGGCGTCAAACGTATGATAGGGCCGCGTTTGGCGGATGTCACGGAGCAGTCCAACGCCGGGATACCGTGCGTGAACGGACGAGAAGAATGGAAGGGGCACGCGGTCGACGAACGCGCGCGGGCCATAGCGGACGCGGGGGGTGGGAAGTTGAAGAGACAATTAGCTCCCGGTTGCAGCGCGCAAACACGACCGGGGAAGACTTACAGCCGGGCGGGAAGTGAGCTCTGCCCTTGCGATGGTGGCACATTCACGGTAGTGTACCCGAGGTCGTCGTCGCTCTGCGTATCGCTGTCCTCATCCTGCGAGACCTCCTGTTGACGTCGAGGGCGTTTCGAGCGACCTGTGTTCTTCCGTGCTCCTGCCGCGGGGGCACGACGAGAGCCTGAAGGGGGAGGCCGTTGCTGAACAGGTACGGAGTGCTGAGACGCCATGGGATAAGCGCGAGCGGGACTGTCGTCGGTACCACCCACCGATGGGGTTGAGACAGAGGAGAGTGGCGTCAGGTCGGAATTGGGGGTGAACTGTGATCCTGGAGGGAATTGGTCGGTCGAATTGAAGCCAGGGACGAAGTTGTACTGCTGTTCGTGGCCTGGTCGTGTTGGGTTGTCCAGGTAGTACTCGCTGGAGCTGGGGGAAGGAAGCGGATACTGGCCTGACGGGGACGGCTGCGGATGGGAGAAGGGGCCGGCGCCGTTATTGGGGATATGTCCATGGGAGTACACCCCTTCGCCACTCTGGCGGCCGCGAGGAAGGCCGCGTTGGGGACGGTGGTGCGGTTCGAAGGGTTCGGAGGGGAAGTCGGGCGTAACAAAGGTGTACTGATTGTTCGTGGGGGAGGCATGGGGTAGTTGGGACTGGAAGGGGACGTTACCAGCCATGCCCGTGTGCCCATAGAACTGTTGCTGTGGCTGTTGGCCTTGCTGCTGGCCACCGGTGCCATAGTTCTCCATGACCCACTGCCTGTAGTCGGTTCCCTCCGGGACGATAGCTTGGTTTGGGTCGTAAAAGGACGGAGGGGGCCCGATCATGGAGGGCTGCTGCGAGCGGGGAACTGGGGGGAATGAGGTAGGGCGCAAGAGCGGCGGCGGGAGAGGATGCGCACCAGAGGGAGGGAGGGAGGTGAGGTCTGGCTGGAATGGCGGGATTTGAGCTTGGACAGGACAGTGATAGATCAGAAGAGGAGTCTAGCGCTTGAACCAAAAGGAGTTCTTACTGCCGGTGTCCCTCTGCGCGGCCGTAGTTCTGCCCGGAGAGATGCTGGCCCGTTGGGAGCTGGACATGGGGATCACGCTGTCCGAACGCAGATTAAAAACCGCAGGACAGATGCGGTCGGTCGTGTGGCAGTGGACGTCGGGGCCCGGCTGTGCGGGAAGGTGTCCTCGATGCACAAGTCGAAGCCTCCGTGGAAGTTGTTAGCTCGCGGAGCGTGCGGTGCAAGCACAGCTCCCAACAACAGTGCCTGGAAGCGGGGGGAAAGGGAGGTAGGGTGTGGGTCGTCGTTCTGGACGGTATGTCCGGGCGGGTGATATCGTGGACGTGAGTGTCTATATGCGCCTATATACTTGCTTCTTCCGGTGCTTACGTTCTGCGCGCTTGTGCTAGGGAGATAGCGCTGCGCCACCTGAGGAGGACGACGACGATGGCGAAGAGTGCGACGGCCGGCGGGCAAGGTGGAGGTAGGATGTGGGAGGAAGCAAGAGGTAGTAGCAGACCGCCGCGCTTCACAACGCTGAAAATCCTCTTGAGATCGTCAGCCTCGATCGCGCCCGCCACAGTCGAATATTCGCTTGATGGGCCCGCTGCACGCCACATCGGGAACTCTCCATGGATGTCTATTACTTATGTACTTGGAGCCATCTGGGGAGACGTGCTGTCTACAAAACAAATAAGGCCTTGGTATGCTCGGGAGTATGCCGTTTGGTCTCCTGCAAGTCTGTACGCGACGCAAATGGTCTGCGCCATCACGGAACACGAGTCGCTCCGGCGATCACAGACGTGACTGTTTCTCGCGCCCACCAAATATGCATCAGACCCACCGATTGAGTGTCAGCCTACCTGGTGCCGAGGTCAGAGGTCAGCCTACATGATCCCGACTCTCGGAAAAAGCGGTGTGCTTGCGTTGTGTATGCAGATCGCTCGGATAATGTGAAGTCAGCACGCGCATATATATAGAAGCATGCGGGACAATGGACTTGAGGTTACCGCGTCGCACGGATCCCGCCGTTCATCGCGAGCGGTCCTCTGAAGGTCCGTCCAACATGGTAACATCGTGATGAGTTATGTCAGCCACAAGTCGGTCAGAGAAGGATACTTCCGGGTCATGCTGCGAAAGCGGGTGGGACTAGAGAGGGCATGCAGAACGATACACCTGACGGATCGTGCCGACAGGACCAGGGAAGCAACGATGATGACCACGAGCGGCTTACACCCGCCTACTACGTGGCGAACCCCGAGACGTTGATGAGATGTGCGAGGTGCGTGGGTGCATTCAGAGTTCGTTTGGGCAGGTGGGGTTCCGGCGATCTTGCAGTTCCGGGCTGGATTAGTAGCTGGAGATGTCGACCATTACGCGCACGGCGGGAAGCTAAAGCAAATGGAAGATGAGCTTTAACTCGCGCATGTGTACTTATTCGGCTGCATACTACATTCATCTCAGTGGTATTGGCACGGGCACATACAACTTATCGCCGTTAGCCTGTGGCAACAGTCAACGACGAGCAAGTCGCGTGTGAGCTTTTATGACCTACGTTGTGCCAATCGATATGTAACTGGTTGAAAGCGAGGTGGACATGCGATCCATGGTAAGAATGCCTTGGTACTGTACGACTTCCACTTGGAGTGAAAGACGGAGAGAGCAATGATGCTGGATGTGGCAGCTGGAACCCTTTGCTTACATAACGCAAAGGGCCGCAGCGACCCCGGGCCGTTGGCCGTCACTTGGCCGTCACCGTCACTGTCGGCCAGCAGCTGGCACCGGCGCGTTCTGGACTCTGGAGACCAGGTCCCACTCCTTTCCTTTGCCTGCTTCTCATCCCACCTGCACTCTGGTTGACACTTGGACGAACCACGACTTCCCATACTCAAGATGAGTGATATTCTGCAGAAGTATTTTGAGGGGAAGATCGTGCGTTCGACCATGTTCTCCTTACGTTCTTCGATGAGACTCACTTGCGAGTAAGGATTTTGAGGGCCAGAAAGTAGTTGAGCAAGTCTCAAGAAATGCGCTCATTGCTGCAACGGTGCGTACTTCAGCACCATCATCGTGCTGTACTGATCCTTTACTCAGGGTATCTCCTTCATTGCGGGCTTCGCGCTGCAGTCTCTCCTAGTGCTGTTTGGAACATTCTCACTGTTCGTTTTACTTCTGTCCTTGGTGAGTAACCACCTACATTACTTTCTGGTGGTGTACGTGGGGCAGCGAAGACGCTAGATAGAAAATGGGCACACCATATCTCAAGCGTCTGCGGAGCCCGGTGTCCATCTGAAATGCTGCATGGACTTGTGCCCCGCCCTCCTACGGGTCGCCTCCACTGGGAGCGTGTCACTTATTAGTTCTTTCCTCACAGGCTGTAATCCCGCCATGGTCCATGTACAGACAACACCCTGTGAAATGGCTGCCATCGAAGGAGAAAAGTTCATAAATACACTCTTCATGATGGATACAGGTGCTGTTGATTGACGTGGGTACGCATCCTAAACCTCTCTTCTTGGCGCATACCAATGAGCATCGCTTTACTTTCTTCGACCCTCAACGTGTACTCCTTCTGGGATGCGCAGCTCTTGTGGCTGCAGCCAGTCATGCACCTTCATCACGAACGGTGTCTGCGGGTGGTCCCGCGACCCTGATACACATTGCCAACATCTCGCCAACTTGTTGATGATTGGATGCGGACTTTTCACAGCCTCGTCCGTGATGCTTGTACGCAGGGGACTCCGGCGTCGGCGGTTTTTGTGTTATGTAGCATGTTATCACTAGTCTGGATTGTTTATTGTGGCATACATTTGTTCGCCTTCGAGCGAGCTATCCGAGAGTAAACACAGGACAAGGGAGTGATGACGAAACATTGTCGGGTTAGGCGTTAGCGTGGCTGTAGACGCCCGAAGTTAACTCTGCCATCAACCCCCACCAACGCCAACGTCGTCCGCCTCCTCGTCCCTTCTATCCTCCACCGCCGTCTGCGCGGGTCTATGGACGATTTGCTCAGCGGTGTTACTCCTCAAGACGGCGCCTCTACTCCCACCCACGGAGGCATGGTCGCTGGCCCCGAATACGACATCCCCATAACGCGCAAGCAGACACCTACCGCAACTTCTCCCTCTCCTCCACCTTCCACTCAGCCGGACGTCCGCCCAATGGACCGCACTGAGCGTACGGAACGGTACGCCCAACCCCGAAGCACGTCATCCACCCAACGCCCAAGACCGGTCTCGATGCCACCTCAAGCGTATGCCCCTCCTGCGAACGGCGAGCGCGATCAGCGTGAGGATGGCCGCCATGGCCGCGAGGGCACCTCGACAGGGAAGTCGCGCAGCGGGACTCGCATTCTTGGTGACTACACGCTCAGCAAGACCCTCGGCGCGGGCAGTATGGGCAAGGTCAAGCTCGCACACCACAATGTGTCGGGCGAAAAGGTGCGTTGGCCCCCTCATGCCTTTATGGCCCCACCATTTCTCGCCTCCCCCTCGTTCGCCTCATATATGCGGTGTCGTGACCATACATTTGGGTGTTTAGCTAGCCGTCAAGATACTTCCTCGCGTATTGCCGGGCTCTTCAGCCGCGCCCCCGACCTCCGACGCAGCCGCGAAACAGGCCTCTAAGGACGCCTCCAAGGAGATTCGGACCATCCGCGAAGCCGCGTTGTCGATGCTCCTCCACCACCCCTACATCTGCGGCATGCGAGAGATGATCGTCCACCAACATCACTATTACATGGTCTTCGAGTATGTCAGCGGCGGCCAGATGCTCGACTACATCATTAGCCACGGTCGTTTGCGCGAGCGTGTCGCCCGCAAGTTTGCAAGGCAAATCGGTAGTGCGCTCGATTACTGCCACAAGAATAGCATCGTCCACCGTGGTGAGTACTTTGATCCCAAGGGTCGTCCGGGGGCTCCACTACCAGAGCCAGGGGTGATAACGCCACTCCGTAGACCTCAAGATCGAGAACATTCTTATCTCGCACTCGGGCAACATCAAGATCATCGACTTTGGCTTGTCCAACCTCTTCAACCCCATCGACCACCTCTCCACTTTCTGTGGCTCATTGTATTTCGCTGCCCCCGAACTCCTGAACGCCAAAGTCTACACCGGTCCAGAGGTCGACGTCTGGAGTTTCGGCGTCGTCTTGTACGTTCTTGTCTGCGGGAAGGTGCCTTTTGACGATCAAAGTATGCCTGCGCTGCATGCGAAGATCAAGCGGGGATTGGCGGAGTATCCGGTGTGGTTGAGCGCAGGTGCGTGACACGCTCCGTATATGCTAGGGCCTTTGCTGAGCTTTCCGTGCAGAGTGTAAGCACCTACTCACGCGCATGCTCGTCACAAATCCAGCTGTGCGCGCACCGCTGTCGGAGGTGATGAATCATCCTTGGATGACGCGGGGGTACCGTGGGGCCCCCGACTCTCATTTGGTGCACCGTGAGCCCCTTCGGGCGGACGAGCTCGACCGCAACGTGATCAAGGGAATGAAGGGCTTCGAATTCGGAACTGAGGAAGAAATCGAGCAGAGGCTCATCGAAGTCCTGGAGTCCGACGGGTACTACCGCGCGGTGCAACAGTGGGAACGGAAACGGATGGGCAACGGGCGAAACGGCCACGGACGCTGGGGAGAGTCGTTCTCTAACTCCTCGCTCGCGATCTCCCACGATGGAAGCTTTTCCACAACGGCCACAAAGGTGGATCAGTCCCCCTCGAAGAAGTCAAAGCGGTTCTCAGGTTTCGACTTTTACCGCCGCAAGCTTTTCTCGCCTTCTTCCTCTCCTCCCGGCACCCCTCTCGCGCAATCGCCACCCGGATCCCAGTCTCATCTCTCCAACTCTTCCCTGCTCGAGTCACAGCGAGAACCTCCGGACCCAACATATGCGTTTCACCCCCTCATCTCCATCTACTTCTTGGTCCGCGAGAAGATGGAGCGCGAGAAGGTCTACGGCCCTGGCCACTTTGCGAGCTCGCAGCTGTCGCTCGAGACCAGCGCACGTCCAGACGCGTCGGCTGACGCTTCCGTGCCACCAACCACATCTGCCAAACAGCTCTCGCAGCCGACAGTACGCAAGCGCGACGCACCCGCCTCTGGCAAGCCCGACTACAGCATGCCTCTTCCCCGTCTTCCCGCTCCCGAGACCTCCCACTACTCTGGCATGTCGTATGACGTCACCCCCGCGACTCCTTCGCCTACAGCCTCGGCATTCCCCCAGCCTCGTGCACGCGATGCAGCGTTGGCGCCACCTCCCGCCGCTAAGGGACCCGCTTCGCCTACACTGCCGAAGTCGATCGCTCCGACTCCGGCCCGGTTGTCAATGTCAATGTCCATGCCGCGCGAGCCTGCGAACACCGCCCACCGTCGGAGCCACAGCCTCAGCCAACGCCCGAGCGTCCGTGGCTGGCATGGGATGTTCGGCCTCGGTGCAACAGAGGAGGTGACGGAGCACGGGACAATGGGGCCACGCAAGGAGGAGCCACCACGCACGGCCGGACCTGAACTGACCACCTTCGCCGAGAAGATGGAGGCGCCGAAAGAGGTGGATGAGAGCATGCGCCACGAGGACGATGAGGAGCCGCGGACGCCGATCGTCCTTTCCGCGGGCGCGACGCTCGTGCGCAGGTTCGGAAGCATCCTGGTCGGGCGCGGTGACGACTCGCGGCGTCTCAACACCCCGCAGAAGCGCGGGAGCATCCTCCCGGGCTTCTCGCCACGGGCGTCCGGGGAGGAGTCGCGCGAGAAGGAGAAGGAAGAGAAGGAGGAGGTGCCGAAGGAGAATGGCGACGGTCAGAAGAACGGTGCCGTCGCCACGGAGGAGAAGAAGGACGAGGCGGGCACCATCTCGGAGAGCCAGAGCCACCCTGCCGTCTCCGCCCACCGACGCGCCGCAACTATCCTCGACCCACAAGGCCGATCGCTCCGTCATGAGCGGCGCAGCAGCACCGGGGCCGCGCTTATGTCAACCGTCGGCGGCACTATCGGGCGGCATCGGAGACCGTCGACAGGCCACTCGTACACCCCCAAGCCTCTTGGTGAGCGGCTGTTCGGACGGACGGAGGAGGAGGAAGAGCAGGCTGTGCGGGAGGCAGACGAAACTCTGGTCCAGAATGGTCAGAACGGAGCGGACGCGGGGGACCGCGGGGAGGACGATGCTCCGGGCGAGGACAGAGACTTCAAGCCGGTGTATCTCAAAGGCCTCTTTAGGTGCGTAATACCGGACTCTCCCTCGTCGATCCAGCCCAAACTGATCTCCTTGTCTCTAGCGTTGCGACGACGTCAACAAAACCGCCACAGATGATTAAGACGGACATCAAGCGTGTCCTCGACCGCATGCAGGTGCAATATCGGGAGACGAAGACTGGCTTCGAGTGTATCCACATGCCGTCCATCGACGTGTCTTCCATTCAGCCGCCAGCCGCTCATTACAAGCGTCCATCCTCGAGCTCACACGAGGACAGGAATCGGACGATTACCAAGAAGGCGTCCAAGCGGTCCTTCGGCATGCGGGGCAAGGAGCGCGAACGCGAGCAGTCCAAGGACAAGGACAAGGAGCTCCCAAGCCGGCCGTCTGGCGCGACCACGCTGTCCACTACCGCCAGCAGCGCATCGTCTTCGTTCTTCCATATCTCGTCGAATACCCACACCGCAACCGGTGACGTCGCGCGTTCTGGCACACTCGAGAACCTGGCTGTCACGGCTACAGAGGAGCAGCCCCGGTCGCCTTCGCCGGCTAAGAGCAAGATTCTTCCGCCTATACCCAAGGATCTGGTTCCTGCGAGTCCGAACAGGGCAGCATCACCAATGCCCACCGGCCAGGTCGATGCAGAGGTCTTTGAGACGATTGGCGCGAGTGCGCTTGCCGTGCGCTTCGAGATCAACGTCGTGAAGGTATGGATTCCCATTCCGTGTGAGAGCATGACGCGATTCTGACTCGTGTTTTTGACAGGTTCCCTGGTTGCCACTCCATGGCATCCAGTTCCGGCGCTCTGGAGGCGACGGCTGGCAGTACCACATGCTGGCACGGCGGGTCCTGACTGAGTTGAAGCTATGACAGTGGCTTCATCTCCCAGGGACAATGCTCTTGCTCCTCCTATGTTGTTTGTTATCGGCCCCGGCCTCCCTTTTGCCCTCCCCTCGACTAATCACATCGCAATACATATCAACGCCCGTGCCCTCCGCTTTCTCCCTGTCCTTTGCCTTCTCACTACTGCCCGCGTTCCGCTGCGCCGTTCGCGTCTTTCTCGACCTCCCTCCCCTCTCGCAGCTGTGCTCGATGTGATCGTGTCGCGCCCCCCTTGTGCTGTCCTCCTACATGCCGGTCCAGTCCAGCCAGGTAGATTAGCCCGTGTTTTTTTTTCGGTTGCGTCCTTTCTTTCTGTCGCCGTCCCCGTTCCCTCTGCGCCGTCGGTCACTGGACTCTGCGCGCTTTTGCATATTATGCTGCCACGTATCGTTACGCTGCCACGTCCGTTCACCTACGTACTCCTGTCCACGACAACATCCCACTATCTGTATGAATGCTATACCGATGGATCATCGCGCATATGCCAATTTTGCTTGGGAAGCTGCCTCAGTGCCCACGGTGCCCGCACCTCGAACCGAACTTTGGTCCATCAAGCAGCGGGCTAAGTACACAAGTTTTCAATACATTCTTCCTCTGTTGTCTCTGCTGTAGCTTCGCTTGTTGTTCACGACAGAACGTCTGTAGGACGTCGTTTACGATTCAACACACGCAAGTCATTGGGCGCTACAATGTATCCGACCAGAGATGAGCCATCATGGCGTCTACGTACTCCTTCTCCTCGCGCCGATCGGTACATGGCTCAATATATGCGCAGCAGAACCCGCCAATCTATAGAAAGGCGGACTCTGGCCCTGAGAATGCACCACCCACCCCCACACCCACACCCATAAACTCCACCTATCACTTGTTGCTCCCACTCCGAGCCCTTCCTACCACCTTCACTATCATGACCTCACGAGTGTGGTTCAGTGAGTCAACGAATGCCGTCGTCGAGTGCACCTGGAGCTCACGCATCTACTGGCAGTAACGGGCGCATCCACTGGCTTTGGCTTCGCCATGGTTCGCTGCGCTCTCGCCCACGGCGACCGCGTGGTCGCCACCCTCCGCAAGCCCTCAGTCCTCGACACCCTCGCCGCCGAGCACCCCACCTCCCAGCTCCTCATTACCCGCGTCGACGTCACCAAGCTCGAGGAGTTCAGAGCGGCCTTCGCGCTCGCGCTCGAGACCTTCGGCCGGATAGATGTCGTCTTCAACAACGCTGGATATGTCGTCGCGGGCGAGGCGGAGGCCACCCCCGACGCCGACGCCCGCGCAGTGTTCGAAGTCGACTTTTGGGGCGCGGTGCAGGTATCGCAGGAGGCGGTTCGAGTGTTCCGGGACGTCAACGAGCCGCGCGGCGGGCACTTGATTCAGAACAGTGCAGCCGCGGGCCTCATCGGGGTCCCCACGTTGTCGTTCTATTCTGCCGCGAAGCACGGTGAGTCTTCATTGGTCGTTTCATTGCGATGTTTGGGGTTTGAGAGGAGCGTCTTCCAGCGCTGGAAGGGTGGTCAGAGACGTTGAGGAAGGAGGTCCTTCCGGAGTGGAACATCAGGATGAGTGCATAGGCTTGGAATGGCTCGTCAGCGCGGATCGCTCATTCCCTTGCTTGGTTAGGTGACGTGCATCGAGCCTTGCGCGTTCATGACCGACATCGTCGGCGCCATCCAAATTACTTACCAGCACGTGGCAGATAGTAACCCGACGACGACAACCTCCGCTGTTCGTCGGTCGTTTGCCAAAGGAGCATTTGATGGAGGGAGCGATCCGGTTAAATGGATGGAGAAGGCGTACGAGCTGAGCATGCTGGAGAAGCCGCCGTTGCACCTGCCGCTGGGGCTGGACGCGGTAAACTTCTTGCGGGGCTACATTGCAGACTTGAAGGAGGAGGTGGAAAGCTACGCGTCATGGTCGGATAACTTGGCTGCTGTAAAGCAGTAGGTTCCTCAATGACGGGTACAACGGCGAATTCAAGTGGCTTTTTTCCATTCCTCAGTTCGACCTTGAAGATCATATTGGCCATACCCATCACTTCGCCACATAGCATCCCGCACCGTCTGACGCTGAAGAAGCACAGTGTGGCAGATGACTCCTATCCCGTCCCACGGTCAGCATATAAAGACAGACTGCCAGCTCATACAAGGCAGCCATCCTCATTTGCGTAGCGGCGACTCGTCGTCCGATAAGATTCACCAGAGGTTAGTGTTTTCGCTTTTTTTTACCCAACACTCATTCTTAGCGCATTAGTATGTGGCTCCTTTGCACAAGAACGGCAGAACTCAAGTCCTTCGCTCGCCCTGAAGATGTTCCCGGAGGATACGCTATCCTCTCTCATGTTTGGGAACCGCCCGGAAAGGAAGACACATTCCAGCGCATTCTTGACCTCGAGAAGCAGTTCGATTTCGGCGGACGCTCAAGGCGGTCCTCCTCCTTGTCGCCGACAACGAAAGACAGGGGCTCTCGCATTTTCTCGACCTTCCGCTCTTCAAAGAGGGATCAAGAGAGTCCTGTAGGCACGTCGACTTCTACCTTCACAATGGTCCCCAACCTGTCATCACTACCTCTCGCCATCGAGTCAGCGCCTCCCTCTCCTTCGGTCAGAGCTGAGTCTCCTCGCGACCTCGTGTCGCCCAAGATTCGCCAGTTCCTCACCTTTGCCGAGAAGGACGGGTACTCATGGGCCTGGGCCGACACGTGTTGCATCGATAAGGAATCCAGCGCCCAGCTGACCGAGGCGATCAACTCCATGTTCCGCTACTACGCCCTCGCGGATGTCTGCTACGCGTATCTCAGCGATGTTACCGCCGAGAATTGGGAGTCTCCGATCGCCGACACTTCCATCGACGTCCACTCCGACACCGACAGCGTGATGTCGCTGACGACTATTGCGACGTTCTTCGAGACAAGCAAGTGGCACGGTCGCGGGTGGACACTTCAAGAGCTCATCGCGCCGAAGACCGTCCTCTTCTTCGCTGTCGACTGGACCCCGCTGGGAACCAAGTTCGAGCTCGCCAAGTCCCTCGAGGCGGCCACCGGCATTCCACAGGCGGTGCTTCGGATGGAGATGGACGTCACGGAAATCAGCATCGCCGCTCGGATGTCTTGGGCTGCACGACGCAAGACGACGCGAGTGGAGGACGAGGCTTACAGCTTATTTGGCTTGTTTGGCATCAACTTGCCCACGCTGTACGGAGAAGGTCAGAATGCTTTCTATCGTCTGCAAGAGGGGATCATGAAGACGTCGGCCGACACTTCCTTGTTCGCTTGGGGGCCTGCAGCCTCGTCGATGGACCTCAAGTTCGACATCGACTTTCGTGTGAGGAGAAACCAAGCGGTTTCAATAGCGAAGGAAGATCCTAGAGTCCATCTCTTCGCTCCCTCTCCCTCTCACTTTCGCGATGCTGGCAACATCATGTCGCACACGCTGAGCCATACAGTTGATGGTTTTAGCGGGGTGGCCCAGGTGAGCAGTGTGCCAATTGAAGCTTTGTCCCGGTCTAACATCTGAGATCAAACGTCAATAGATTCGAGTGGAGGACCTCGCGTTAACGATTACCCCTCACGGTGTTCGGGTCAGGTTCCTCATGGCCGATCTCGGAGACGACTTTGCCCTCGTCCACATCCTATGCAAAAACGGCGCCCGCAGTCTCTTCCTCGTCCTCTGCCGCGACCGAACCAACACCACCATTCAAGGCCGCCCGCTGTACTATTGCGCCCGCATCCAGCCCAACTCCATCGCCGTCCCTTACTGCCGCCTGGTTTACCTCAGCAGAACCCCGCCCGACGTGCACGCGCACCCCGCCATGCGCGCGCACCCCGTCTCGCGCCCGCCCGGCGGCGGGGTGTACATCGGCGCGTGGCATTACCGGGAGATCTACATCTCCCCGCGGCCCGCGTACCGGGCTTTGCCTACGCGTAGGCTCGATCTTGGCTTCAATCTCGAGGAGGAGCTCTTCTGGCTGACGAACGGGGTCCGCGCCCCGTTCCACATCGCCCAGGGGATGCTCGACCGGGTGCGGGACGGAGGATGGACGCTCGTCGGCGTGAGGACCGCGCCCCAACCCTCTTCCTCAAGCCACGCCAGCTACGGGCCGCTCTGGACGGGTGCGGTCCCGCTCGTGCTCGTGTTTTCCGCGCGCGACCGCCACGCCCGCGTCGTCCTCGGCGTCTGCCACGACGAACCTGCGCTGTGCAGGCGCGCGGCTAGCATGCACACTCTCCGCGCGGGGAGCCCGCGTCGGCACTACGTGTCTGTGGTGTTCGACAGTCAGGCGGGCGTCGGCGCATGCGAGAACGGGGAGCACATGAGCACGGAGCACGTCGAGGAGTGGGACGCGCATAGGACGGCGTGGAGCGCGTTCTCGCGTACGTTCCGTGAGCACTTCGATGAGGGCCCGTCGCACTATGTGAATGTGACGGTACGGAGGACACCGCGGAGCCCCGGGGCGAGGACGTGGGTTCTGGACATGTCGGTCGGGTATGGGTGTGCGGACTAGAGCATTTTGTTCGTCGGCTTTCTTTTCCCTCCCACTTATGCCTGTGTGCTGATACGTGTTCACAGATTGATCTTCATTATTATATGTGCGAAGCCCGAACACATGTGGAAGCATGAGCCGATCGGGATTCATGGAGGTCAGGCCTTCGGCGATGTGGTTGTAGCACCTAAATCCATGCCTAACGGAGATACCAAAGCCGGTCGGGATATCTGGTTCAGCCTGTGGCTCCATTCGGGGAAGAGCAGGCTTTGCAGAATCAATAGTTGAATATGCGTTAATCCATCTGACTGGTTCATTGACACCCATCGATACTGGATAAAATGAAGGCTCGACGGCCGACCAGGGCATACTCCCTCATCCACTGCCTGCACAACATCATCAGAAATATGTCTTCTCCCTCGCGAGTGTGGTTTAGTACGCACCCATTCCTCCCCTCCCAGCGCAAACCATGTCTCACCGAATCTTAGTCACTGGCACCTCCTCTGGCTTCGGCCTCGAAATGGCTCGGTGCGCCCTCGGCCACGGCGACCGTGTTGTCGCCACTCTCCGCAACCCCTCGACCCTCTCGACCCTCTCCGCCCAGTACCCCGCCGCGCAACTCCTCGTCACCCGCGTCGATGTCACCCATCCGAAGGAGATCAAGGCCGCCTTCGCGCTCGCGCTCGACACCTTCGGCCGCGTCGACGTCGTCTTCAACAACGCGGGCTATGTGCTCGCGGGCGAGGCCGAGGGCACGCCCGACGCGGACGCCCGCGCGCTGTTTGAGGTCGACTTCTGGGGCGCGGTGTACGTCTCGCAGGAGGCGTTGCGGGTGTTCAGGGATGTGAACGTCCCGAGGGGCGGGAGGCTCATCCAGAACAGCGCGGCGGTGGGGCTCGTCGCGTTCCCGAACATGGGCTTCTACGGGGCGGCGAAGCATGGTGAGTGGATTGGTTTGCCCGTGAACGTTGTGACCGGCTGACCGAGGATGGGGCCGCAGCTTTGGAAGGATTCTCGGAGACACTGAGCATGGAAGTTCATCCCGACTGGAACATCAAGGTGAGCAATCCAAAATGCTTGGAATGCAACGCGTCGACTCACTTTCCCCTCGTAGATTACGTGCGTTGAGCCTGGGGCGTTTGGAAGCACTGGCATCCAGCACAAGTTGCAGCTCGTCCCTCAGCATCCTGCGTACTCTGACCCATCTTTGACGGTGTCCATCGTGCGTCGGTCGTTTGCGGAGGGTGTCAACGATGGAGATGCTGCGGCGCGTTTTGGTCACAGCGACGCGGTGAAGGGAGTGGCGAGGATCTACGAGTTGAGCAAGTTGGACGACCCGCCGATGCACTTGCCGTTGGGCCTCGACTCGGTCGCGTTCTTGAGTGAGTATGCTGAAGGGGTGAGGAAAGATGTAGAAGAGTATGCTTCGTGGTCGGATGACCTGGAAAAGCGTAATTCGTTGTAGTTGATGCAGGTACTGTGGCGATCAGTTCTTCCGAGCTTCGTTCCATTCGATCCAGAGTTTTCTAAATAAAAGACATGTGATATTGAGCATACGCAAGGCAGTAAATACATGATGGGACTGTGAGCATATCGCGAGGGAATAGCATGAGTAAAGAAAGAGGGCATGGCGAGCCATCGATACAGGGTGAATCAAGCAGTGGATTGAAGAAAGGGTGCAAAAGAATGGGGATCATCACCAAGGTAACATGGGGTAGAGTCGAGCACGGAGACTGCTAGATGGTCGGGTCCGCCTTCAGATCCGTCAGGCAACGAATCACGACGTCCGCGGCCTCTTTCACAAGGTCCCGGTGGTCCTCTCTGACCTTGCGAAGGGTCTTTGAGAAGTGGTCCGGGTGCCAGCGGCGGGTCTCGTCCTTGATTTGCTTGCGGTTAGAAATTTCCCCATTGGAGCGCACCGGGCTTAGAACGAAGGCCTTGACGCGTTCGTACGTTATGTGCGCTGGGAGAGGAGGGATGTCGAGGGGGAAAAAGACAGGGAACGGGAAATTCTTGTACTCGAATGCGGAGTCGGGCGAGTCTTTGATAGCCTTCCAAGTCGCTTCATACCTGGCGGCGATGAGCGGTGCATCTTTGCCGAATGCGCAGGCGTTGATGCGTGCAAGGTTCCTCTGGACCTTACGGTCATGGTCGGCATATTCCTGCGCGCGTTGGGCTGCGGGGTCGGGGGCGGGCCAGGGGGCTGCCTGGGCTTCACGTGGCTGCGCCCCCATTCGGCGGGCCTCCTCTTCGGCTGCTTGCCTGAGACGCTCTTGCTCCTGCTTGTGGGCGAACTCACGGCGACGCTCATGCTCCTGCTTGTGGGCGAACTCGCGGCGACGCTGCTCTTCGGCCGCCTGCGCAGCTTGTTGCTCTTCCTTTCGTCGAACGTCTTCCTGCCTGGCGCGCCAGAACCCCTCTTCTCTCTCCCGAGCGCGCCGGACCTGCTCGGCGTCGAAATGACGCCAGTTGTCTCGGAAGACACGGCGGGCCTCGTCCTCCTCTTTCTGGCGCCACTCCTGCTCGCGACGGGCCTGCTCAGCCCGCCGCCGCTCCTCCACCTCGCGCTGCTTCCGTAGGGCCTTCCGCACCTCCGCTTCCCTTTCCGCCCTCAGCAGCTCCTGGCGGCGGCGCTCCTCCGCCTCCGCGCGCTCCCGCTCGACGCGGATCCGTTCGGCGCGCTCCGCCTCCGCGAGCTCGCTCTGGACGCGGATCTGCTCGGCGCGCTCCGCCTCCCTGCGCTCCCGCTTCAGGCGAGCCTTCTCCGCGCGTCGCTCCTCGCGCTCGCGGACCGCTTCCTCATCGTGCGCGGCGTGGAACGCGTCGAGCTGGTCGCGGCGCTCGTGGTGGGCGGCGAACTGGAGCTCTGTCTCAAGGAACCCCTCCGCGGTGCGGCGCTGGATGTCGCCGGCGTGGTAGGCGTCGACGAACTGCTTGGCGTCGAGGTCGTCGCGCGTGGCGAGGGTGGCGAGAGCGGCCGCGAGCCGCTCGCGGTTGGCGATCTGCGTCGCGGAGAGGGGAGGCAGGGTGGGGAGGGGCTCGGCGGAGGGAGGAGTGGGGAGGTACTCGGACGCGTCGGAGTCGCAAGAGGCGGAGGAGGCGGAGGAGGCGGTGCGTTCGAGGCCGGGGACGGAGGTCACGTCGGTGAAGGAGAGGTGGCCGGGAAAACGAGGCGTCCGCCGGGCCTTGAGGGGGAAGCCGCCGGTGGTGTTGCGCTGCCTGCCGAAGCCGCGCTGGCGGTTGGCCTTGAACGACACTCCGTACATAGTGGCTGGACGGGGAAAGAGTGCTGGGAGTGCGCGGGGGGGATGGGTACTCGGGTGGATGGCCGGAGAGGGGACAGGGCGACGTACTTTATAAAGCGATCGAGTCGGCAGATGCTTGTGGTCGAGTTTTGTGGTCAACAGAAAGTGTGGCCTCACAGGTGACAGAGGTAGTGATGGACATTTGAGAGCTTGCCTGAAGCTCAGGACACCTGTCGTGGAAGGGGATGTTGCGAGTTGCGAGAGAGGCGGATGGGAGGCAGACGCTCTTGTGTTACACGCGACTGGTGTGCTAAGGGCTGAAGCGAGATCGAATGCGCTCGAAATAAGACAAAGCGACATTCAAGTAGAGCGGAGAGGTTCCGGCGCGGCCGGCCGGACATTTAGCGAGCCTCGAGGACTTGGTCACATAGCTCGCCTGGCTTTTGGGGTTGCCAATTCGCCATTGTTCTCCTCGTTGGGCGCTTGCAATTGAAAGTGGGGTGCACTTCTGTTATCTGAATATAACATAAGGATGCGGAGGTAAGTCTGTGCCAATTGAGCGAATAAAAGATCGAGTGAGCTGGGACAATAAAGGAAACCAGTCATGGCGAATACCACATTATGCGACCCATCCAATCCGTGGAGTTTTAATAACGGTGTTATACCGAGGGATTAGCATTTTCATGGGCCTTGCGGCCATAGGTGCCGTTGGTCGCCGTCAGACCATCGGTCGCTGCCTGCCATGGAGCCAAGGAGCTCGAAGGGATGTGGTAAAGGCGTGCAAATCGGCTATTGGGGGCACATCCGCGAGCTTCGAGCGGCTGTATAGTCGCGCTGTAGAGTGATGACTGTCTCGGAGAGATCGCGCAGCCAAGTTTTGTCCCTCGGGCCCATGAGTCGTGTGGGCGGCCTATTACCCTCCCTGTGCTCGGAATCCGAGTGTGAGCTTGCTTATAGCCTGGGCTGGTAGATAGCAAGACACGAGCCCACCTTTTCGCCGGCCCAGGTTTCTCGGGATACTGTCGGGGGGCTGAGCTGGCGATTTCAATGCAGAAGCTGAGTTGGCGAAGACGATGAACGCTACGAGGAAGCGCCAACGTAGCGCTGAAAAGGCGGGAGCGTGCCCGAAATGGCATTTCCCGTCGCCATCACTCTGCCACGTGCTCCAGGTTGCGAGTCGCGACAACCAAACGACAACGGCAGCAGTTCACAACGACTCCGACGTCCTCCAGGCCGGAGTCGCGAAGCACTACAAAGCCCACGCGAGACACGCGCGCGCGCGAGGCCATCGCTACCGCCACAACGCACGCCACTTCGAGGCGATGTGGAACACCCTCGCGCCCGACGTGCGACCTCCCACATTCAAACGCGGACGGAACGCTCCCCGACCCCCTCCCCTCCCTCCCCCACTCGCACCTACCGGTTGCGGGCCCGGCTCGACCCGGTCGCGGCACAGTCCACGCGCGTCGCCTGCCCCTCCCGTTTGCATACCCTTGCCTGGCTTGACCCGGTCGTACCAACGCGCGTCGCCTGCGGGGTCCCATCTCGGCCCATCTCGCCCCCAATCCCCCACCTCCTCCACATCGAGTGTGAGCTCGTCGCGCTCCGGCGCTCCGTCATACGGAACTGACAAGCCCACTTACCCCATCCCATATGCGCTCGCGGCGATTCCGCCGTGGCATGATTCGGTCGTCTGAACGATTCGCGGCGCCTGCGGCCGCTGGACTTTCTGCAACTGCCTACGGGCGCAGACCCGTTACATAACACATGTATTCAAACGAATGCGGGATACGTTCTTAGCTGTGTAGTTACACGCGCATATGTGACACATAGGGATAGAATGAGAATAATAATAATAATAATAATAAGCAGTTCACAACGATGGTTCTTCTCTCGCAGACCTGTCCACTCAGTATCCGCGTTCGTAGAGACTGGCTTTGGTCAGTGTTCCCAGTCTCAACTTCTTGAGACGGTTGATGTTAGAACTTAGCTCAAATCTGCCGTTTGCTTGTTCGTCGACCTTGTGCAGTCACAGAAGTGAGTGAGATTGAACCAGCGATTTGGAGGATATTGACTACGTGCAGCTTGCAGTATCAAGACTTCAGTGAAGGGGTTGCAACAATCGTTCTAACTTCCCATAAGCACCGCCAGCCGCCACGCCCGGTCACCCGACCTCCAGTCTGAAGACGGCGGCGATCACTCAAACACCGTTAGAGTCAAAACAGTGGGGATAGTTCGTGGCGCCATGACAGCAACGACATAGTCAAGTCAATCAATTCTCACAAAAGTTTGGTTTTCGCTTCAAACTTGAGATGTTGACACTGGAGTGCACTGTCAGTGGAAAGATACGCATGGTGAGGCTCCTGTTGCTTGGCATACAAGAGGATCTTCTGTCACACCACGGCTGGGAGGTCAGGTCATCAGCAGGATACATGGCGTCTACCATGGCACGGGGACAATGCGCGCGTCGGCGGTCAGAATATCGATCCATACTGACATCGGCTATTCAGTCCGCTATCCTCCTTCCCACGCGAAGTCTCGTCCAATAGGTCGTTCCTGGCTCATAACGGCATGACCCCTTTCAGACCTTCTTTTAAGGGCCGGAACGATGCCGGGTCTTCCTTCTCTCCACCGGATCGCAGGCGTCCTCAGTCTCCTTGTCACCTCTCTAGTTCTGCACTGGGAGTTCAACGATGGCCGACAACACGAACCAAATCTTCCAGAACGGATGGTACGTGGGGAACAACTTCAACGCCATTCTCTACGGTACGCTATCCTCCTCCGCTGTGCGCCCCAACGCTGATGAGCGTGCAGGGGTTGAGTTGGTCTTTTACTTCGCCACGGTGAAGATCATCCTCGATGCGCGCAAACAAGGTCGCTTCGGTCGCTCGGACAAGATCTTCTTGCTTCTCAGCACCTTCTTGCTCGCCATGGTCACGGCCTTCCTCATCGTCCAGGCCATCTTCGGAGAAGAGATGTGGGTCGTGAACGAGTTCTACCCCGGCGGCACTGCGCAGTACTTCGCCGACCACTCCGCGGTGTGGTACGAGACCTTCGGGTCAGCCGCGGCCGTCGCAATGAATCTGGCCAGCGATGCTTTTCTGGTGCGTGCGTCTACCGTCTGACAGAGCCTCCTTCTGGAACCGGGCTAGGCTGGAGCCGAACGCAACGCTAACCATGCTGTGTCTCCGTCCTGCGCAGATCCACCGGACGTACGTCGTGTGGGGCCTCCGCCCGTCTGTCATTCTATTCCCGTGTTTCCTCTGGCTGGGCACAGCCGGTGCGCCCGCGTTCCCCGCTCCCTTCGCCCGCGTTCCGCTCTGACACCGCCCGCACTGGTAGCGCTCGGCATCGCGACCTGCGTGATCTCTGGCCAGCCGAACAGCGACTTCTTCCTCGGACTGTCGTCGCGCGTCGCGCTCTCGTACTCGGCCGTCAGCATCGCGATGAACGTCACCTGCACCTGCCTCATCTGCGGGCGGATCATGTGGGCGTCGCGCCGCGTCGGGGACCCGCTCGCGAGGGCGTACTCCGGGCCGATGGCGATGATCGTCGAGTCCATGCTCCCCTACGCGCTCTTCGGCGTCGCGTACCTGGTCACGCTCGGGCTCAACCACCCGCTCGAGATCCTTTTCTTGTCGTTCTACGTGATGTTCATGGTAAGCGCTGTCGTTGCTTTCGGTGTTGAGTGGGAAGAGGCTGATGCGCTGCCGCAGTGCATCTCTCCGCAGATGATTATCTTACGACTTCTGATGGGCCGGGGTGCCGGCGCTGGGGCTGCTGGGCACACTTCGCAGTGGCCCGTCCTCGCCTCGGTCGAGCAGGATAACGGTAACGACCCCGACGCCATGAATCTGCAGGACGTCTCCAGCAAACGCTCGATGACCAGCGAAGCTTGAATTTAACTGTTGTAACTGTCGACTGTTGTATGTTTCTGTAGTTTCCTGACGAAATGTGCGGTCTACACCCATCGCGATTCAGTCGATACGATAAATGGCGGAAGTGCGTAAAGGTCACATCATCAATGCATACAGACTCGTGTCTTTACCTACGTAGAGACTAGCGCCGTGGCAGACGGAATCTATTGGATTCCCCATCGAAAGCATTAAGCGTCCTCAGACGGTCTGGTATTGGTACATGTTTGCGCCTAAGGCCGACGCCGCATATCAGTACGTCTAGTTCCAACTTTATCCCTCGTGACACACTCACCGAACGTCGTGTTCTGAGACGACCAAGTGTCCAACATGCACTCCGTTCCCGCCGCGCACGCCACTTCGAAGACGTGAAGGGAGGTGGCCGGGCAGCCGAAACGATGCACCTGTGTGTCTTCACCCACCCTGAGTGCGATATTCCGCGCCACGCGCTCGGAGATCTTGGGGCGCGAGCGAAACGACAGCTTCTGGACGTCGATGGGACGGTCTGCATCGAGGCGGAAGACGTCGAACCGAGAAGTAGGGTCGATGCTGAAGAACGCGCCGCGCTCCAAGGGTTCCCCGGGCGTCGGAAGAGTGAAGACGAGTTCGCATTCTTCCATGCCGAAGTCGATGGCTCTGAACTGCACGACCGTGCGTGTCTGTCCCATCGTGAAGTGAGTATGTCTCTGGGCGCCGGCCGTGTACCGAGACCTAGACTTACCGTAGGCGTTACATACAGCCTCCGCTCATGTGGCGACGCTCTCCCAAACCCGTCCCGCCAGTAGTCGCGCTCCCCGAGTGGCGTGAGGTTGTCGGGATCGTCTTCGTACACCTGCGCTGATACTCGCGGGCGCACGAAAATGGGATCGATCGCAGACGAGTTGATTCTGCCGCTGGCGTAGAGCTCCTTCAGACCGATGTACGAGTCTGCGTACTCGAGGTTCGTCGCATAGTGTGGATCTTGGTAGACCGTCGCGAAGGAACGAACAAGGTAGAGGAAACCAACGACGTCGGTAAAACATATGACAAGCAAGGCTGAAACGATCCATTTTGCAAGTGAGGAAAGCCCCGAGACGTCCTTCGCAGACGCGTCTGCATCTGAAGAACCACCTGTGTAAGTCACCTGTGAGTTGATACGGTATTACCCACGGCTCACCTGCGGAAGACTCGATGATAGAATTGTCATTCTCTAGAGACCCATCATCAAAAAGGAGCCCTTGATATTCTTCTTTGCTGTTGGACATGGGTTGATTTCTCAGCTGCAGATGGAGATGATGATACGCTCGAAGTTGGAGGACGGCTGGGCGGCGGGCAGTTCGAGCTAGGCATGGGAGAGACTGCTGCGAAAGGGATCCAGTGCATCACATCTAGTCCCAGGGTCGGCGTTTGGGCATAGTCTAGGAATGCGGCGTGTGGATTGAGATGCTCACGATAGGCCTAGGTTGCGGACAGCGGACAGCGGAGAGCTAATTGGCCAGGCGCTGAAGAGGCTTTTGAGCGGCCCGCCCCAAGCCCGCCGTGGGGATAATGCAACTATCGGAGACGCTCATCCCCGGACCCCAGTCACCACCTACTCACAATTGACGGCCGACGAAGGGAACTCTCATTTCCTCTGACCAACCTTCCATGCGCACCGCACCGAATAGCAGATGGAAGCTTACAAGCCCCGGCCGCACCAGACGCTTCTACATCGCCGTTAAGTGGCCACCCAGTCGCCCGGGATTGATCATGAGTAGTCAGCCGTCCGTGGCCTTGCGTTCCCGCCCACCTTGCGCCCACCTCCCCCACCTTCGATATGTTCTGGCGCCTAGTTCGCCTGGCGGCCCTCCTCGTACTCGCAATTCTAAGCTCGCTCACCAACAAGTCGATTCTACAACCAATAAACAAAGCGCTTTCCCGACGACCCCCGCCTCATTCACACTTCAGTACGCTCGAGCCAGGCTCTCGCTTAGCACAATACTTATGCAACTCCTCAGCCTTCGTCGAAGATGACGTTCCCGAACGCCTTCACGTCGCCAACGCGCGTCCGCACGTCCTGATGCGCATCGAGGAGTCCGCGCGCTACAACATCACCGCCCCGAACGCCTACCTCGAGTGGCTCTACACCGCCACGCCCGCCGACCAGGGCAACGTCCGCCTCGGGCCCCTGCACCGCATCTTCAACGTGAACATGTTCCACCAGCTCCACTGCCTCCGCGCGATGCGCAAGGTGCTCGCGGAGGAGGACGAGCTGAGCGCGTCGAGCACGCACCACATGGAGCACTGCCTCGCGATCCTGAAGGACCACACGCTCTGCGCCGCGGACGCCAGCCTCGAGCCCGGGGAGCCGTTCGACAGGGACTTTGCGACGGAGCGCGAATGGGGCGAGATGAAGTGCTTGGACGTCGAGGCGTACTACGCGACGATGTGGGATCACTGGACGGAGTGGCTTGCGGTAGACCGCGCTACGCGCGCTCAGAGCGAAGTACGGATTTAGGTTTAGTTCCGAGCCATCTTTTTGTGCCGTTAGGTCATGGGATATTCGAACGCGCTGCAATGTAGTATGTATATCCGTTCTTCGTGCTGAACACAGCGACTTCAAACCGGGAAATTTCATGGTATGGGTATAGTCCACTTGCTACTACGTACACCGC
Organism: Epithele typhae; assembly: GCF_022376455.1. Taxonomy (NCBI): domain Eukaryota; kingdom Fungi; phylum Basidiomycota; class Agaricomycetes; order Polyporales; family Epitheliaceae; genus Epithele; species Epithele typhae. The sequence goes on from NW_025954278.1 coordinate 59,337, forward strand.
CAGATAGTCATACAGAGAACGAGTGAAGGTCATACCCCTACAGACTACACTATATCCGACGCTTTCGTCTGTGTGAACGTGCTCTTCGACAGGTTCGATAAGTTGATTGCTGTGTGGTCTGTACCATCCGTGTCCTGGGCTGTCGTCCCGGACGCCCCGGTAACACCACCATAACGCAATGCGGTACCCGTCGCCGTACCCATGGTGGTCTCAGCGGAGAGCCCGCGACCCATGAGGACACGAAGCATGATCATCTGCGGGGAGAGAACCTGTACGAGAGCAGTGGAGCCGAAGAGAAGATGTGAATTCGAAAGTCAGCGTCTGGAGATCCACGAACGACAGCCCCATCGACAGCGATTCGCGACACACGCGCACCCGCGCACCCACACCACTCCGCCCATCACCTGCGCACGTGTCCGGGGCGAAAGAAAGACAGGGAGACGGAAGGGACTCACCGAGAACATCACGTACGGCGTGAGGAAGAAGATCGCGAGCGGGCTCTCGAGCCCGAGCGTGACGAGGTACGCGACGGCGAAGACGGTGTACGGGAGCATGCTCTCGACGACGATCGACGCCGCGCCGGTGTACGTGCGCGAGACGCCGTGGCCGAGGGTCGCCTTCATCCGGCGGGAGATCCAGAAGATGCGCGCGCAGATGAGCACGGTGCAGAACACGTTCAGGCCCATGCTCACGCCCGAGTACGCGAGCGCGATCTCGGACGCGAGCCCGGCGAAGAAGTTCGCGTTCGGGAGCCCGGAGACGACGCAGGTGACGATGCCGAGGACTGCGCGGGCGGAGACGTCAGCCGCGAGCGACGGACGCGAGGTGAGGTAGACGCACCGACGCTGGCGACGTAGAAGAGGCTGGGAATGACGATGATCCATTTGCTCAGCCCCCATACGACATAAAGACGATATACCTGGCCCAGAGCTGTTTTAATGCCGTTTTCTCAAGATGCAGCAAACTGGACTCACCAAGAACGCGTCCGTCGCAGCGTTGATAGCGACAGACGCCGCGGAGCCGAACGTCTCGTACCACACCGCGGCATGGTCTTGAAAATACTGAGCGGTACCGCCCGGGTAGTTTTCGTTCACGACCCACATCTCCTGCCCGAATATAGCTTGCACGATGAGCCACGCGGTGATCATTGTGAGCAGGAAGGTGCTGAGAACAATGAAAAGCCGGTCCGAGCGCCCATTCTTGTGCGGGCGCCGACGTCCGTTGAGGGTGAAGCGGATCGTGAGGTAGTACAAAGAGAGGTAGATGCCTAAACGTTGATTACGGGATGCGTTGAACGGGGCAAGCGGGGGAAGAGGCGCGATGGGAGGACAAGCGGTACAGATCGACGTGAGCGCCCTACGCCACCAAAGTGAATCAGACAGGATGACCACGCACCGTAGAGGATGGCGTTCAGGTTGTTCCCGATGTACCAACCGTTCTGAAACACGGTGTTGTAGTCGGCCATCACGCCTGGGGATACGCGTAGGAGGGTGGTCGGGAGCAAGAAGGACGGCGACAAGGGCGGCGAAAAGGGCGGCGAAAAGGGCGGCGGAATGACTCCGGAGTGCGAGGGTCCGATTTGCGCGCTGTGTGTGGGTAACGGCGAGCCGCGCAGGCAGAACTTATGAGGGCGCCACGCTGGAAGCGGGATCCCAGGCCCCCATGCGCGTCTGCCTCGGGGTCGTTGGTCACCCTGTGCGGCGGACCGCCGGCTCGAGTGTGGTGTTGGACGGGGTGGTGTGCGTTCTGGGTAGCGACGATGCGTTCTCTCCGTCCGCGGGGCTCCGAGTTCGTCCGACGAGAGCGGCCCGTGATCGAAACGGGCTCCGTTGAAAAACTTCGTCGTGAGAGCTCCTGATTATATGGTGCCTCGTCGAAGCAAGGCCTGCACGAAAGATAGATAATCGGAGTTCCAAGTGCGTCGGCGAGAACTGAGGAAGCAGCCAAGGTTGCAAGGAGTCTCACAACAAGATGTCCGTCGTAGGGGCGATGTAGAGAAAGGTCAGCGCAAACGTCGTAGGATGGCATTGCGTCGATATTGACACCCAAGAAGCGGGAACGTGAGCGGCTCCATCTTGGCAGACCCTCCAAATGCTTTGCGCAAATGACATGTGCGCACTGCAATGCACATCTCTTGTGCGAAGAGCGGTGAGTTCGGCGAATTTCTAAGACATCAGCGCTCAGAGTACTGCCGTCGACCGAGGCTAGATGACTCGAGCCTCGAGACCTGGCTGTTTGACTGAAGCATGTATGACATAGAGCTCCGATCAATGTCCCGAAGAACTTGCAGGATTGGGAGAAATGAAGATGAAGCGTGGGATGGGTCATCGTTAAGGCGATTGAAGAGTCCCGTGAAAGCTGCGAAGTTCAACTTGAAGGGCATTGTGCTCGAGTCCAGTAGCCCTGGCGATATGAATAAACGACCCACCTTAGTTGGCAGTTGCGTACTTGTGTGAGCGCAATGCCTTGAGTGTACATATTATGGCGCCGATGCCGGCAACTCGCCGTACTTCGTGGGAGTTGGTTGAACGCCGCGGCGTTCCTGAGCTAACAATAACCTTTTAATGCAGGGCGCCAAGAGATTTATGCCAACATAGATCTCCGCTCAGAATGCGCCATCCACAACTTCGGAAGAGGTGTGAGCTGTAATTTCGAGTTGGGTATGCCGAGTCTCCTCACCCAGTAGCGTTATACACCGTATTTATGCTTCTCTTCGGGGGCGACATGCGGGAAGACTCTGAGATGGTGACGGAGTGCCAGCTCACGCGCTGGGAGGGGGAAAGAACAAGTCCGGCGGATTAAGCGCCGTACCCTTGTTGAGTCCGCTCTCGGGCCGGCACGGACCGCTCAAGCTGCTCTTCGACTTTGACTTTTACGCAGGAGACCAACGTGCTCAAGTGCTCGATTCCTGTAAACAAACGCTATTTTACCCCATGCCGCAGAGAATACGGTCGCACAGCCGAAGTTTGAAGCCCAAGGGGTCAGCATTTTCTTGCGCGCAGCTCAGACACTGGGTCACCAAGAATAAGCATTGCGCTCCTGCATACACAAGACCTTTATGTCCGTCCACTATCACTGAGCTTCCGTATCCTTCGAAAAATACCACATCATCCAGTTCACCCAGGGAGATGGAACGGTCTTCTCCCCGCGGAGCGTGAACCCAATCTTCTCATAAATTGGTACCTGGGCGGAAGCTATGGTCAGCTCGACCTCATCACGTAGAGAAGAAACGGAACTCACGTTGACGCGGTTCGTGGTAGTGAGCGCGACAGTGGCACCCAACTTCGCAGCCTGTCAGGAACGAGGGTCAGGGAGCTCAGCAGGGGCGAAAGTACCAGCAGTCGCCGAGGCCCCTGGCGAGCGGTGCTGCAGCGTAGGGGAGATGTACACACCTCGTCGAAGGCCATCTGGAACATGCGTTTCGCGATGCCCTTGCCCTGGTATTCCGCGCGGACCATCGCCATGTTGCACCAGTACGTGGTGCGCTCGGCCGCCTCGATGCCGAACATCTGGTCGTTGAGCTTGGGAACCTCTTTGCCCATCTGGGCGACGGGTGGCGAGAAGAATACAGCGAGATCAGATTCTTTTCTTATGATAACAAAGACGAGATGTGGCCCCACCGTTTCAGCGAAGTATTCCTGGACTTCCGGCGAGAGATCAGCCATGTACTCGTACATACCCATCTTACGCTGCTCGTCCCTGCGTAAAAGAAAACAACGTGAACAACATGCGCGGAAGCTACGGAGAGAGCAGACTAACGTCGAGAGCATCAATTGTCCCGGGAGAGTAAAAAGCAAGAACCCCACCAGGGCTCCGATTTCATCCCGGGCGGTGTAAGCGTGGCCGACGCCAGAAAGCAGGGAGATTGGGCGTATCATGAGACCACCCAGGCGTGCTACGCGCGTCATGTCGCCTCCAGTGAGCGCGAGTGAAGCCTCGTCTGTTTGCAGAGTAGAAAAAGAGGAAATTATCAGCGCCACAAAGCCAGGATACGAGCGGGATACCGGCCTTGTCCCATGACGCTAGCCATGATATCGTTCGCATCGTGAACAAACGTTTCTGTGGAAGAACTGTAAGCACGACAATCTGCGCGAGTCATTCGTGAACGTACCGTCGGTCGGGGTCTCGACTCGCGCGAAGACGATGTTAGACGGAGGAGGAGGCATTGTACGTCAGTGTGAACTTGGTCGAGGTAGCGATACTTGCGTTTCACGTTCACGCTGCAAGCCAAATATAGGGGATTCGGGATGAGAACCCGGACGTGTTCGGTATCGATACACAACATCACGCATCGCCCTTAGACGCCTGTGAGACCCGCCCGTTCCTGAGCTGTGGGCGGACATATGACCAGGAAAATAAATTCGTGCTTACCTTGAATAATGTCGTCGTCACTCGACAAGATTATCAACGATGTTACTTGTGTGACAGGGCGGCCGCCGGTCGGCGAACATCAGCTTCGATTTGGCGCATTATCACAGCGTTTGGGGCCTCCGTCCTGGAGAGCTGGCGAAACCAGTCAAGAGGCGATTTTCAAAAGCAAAGGAGATGGGAAAACCGGGTGACTCGGACGGGGTAGAAATTTGAACTCCGCTGCGAAGCCTTTCCCTTTGTGGCATATTAACGCTCGCGATGTGCTGGCTCCACATGGAAAGCCACTGCGCTGGTGTCCTCTTCTCATCACTCGTGCCACCTTTTCTGCTTCTGGGGGCTCAGCACGGCGGTCACAGACGGGGAAGACTGGTCTGTTAGGCTTTGGGTCCTCATTCCGTCCGTCAATTTGGCGCATAGAGCTCTCGTCCATGGGATGTGTGTGATTGAGTTCAGCGGTATTGGCCTGCCATGCGCGGTAAAGTGAGTGCTTTGACTCCCGCACGGGAACTGTTCTTCGACTGAACTTACGCGCTCCGCCATAGGGTTTGTCCACAGCGCACGAGATGCAGCACACGGCGGGATGTCGTGATCTTTCTGCGCGGCGCTTGCCTCTTGGGAACTGTCGCAGCCCGCCCGTGCTGTGCTTCCGACTCCCGAGGAACGGATGCGGAATTGCGTGGCGGCCAAAGCTTGAGCTTCTCGTGGAGCCCCGAGTACTGCCCTCGCGAGCTGTACTTTGAGCGAATCGTGCGGGACCGCTACGGCGTCTTTGTTTCTCGCACTGAGCGGGGCCGAAATAACTTCAGGACGACGCAGTATAAGAGCTCGGATGACCGTCTGCCGGTCCGCAAGCCTCGCTGTATACTTCCAGTCGCCCTTCTCGGCACCCGACGTCACCCTCACCACCACAATGAACTTTTTCAAGCCCGCCGCGCTCGTCACCGCCGTCTTCGCTGCCACTGCGGCCGCGACTCCCGTCGCTATCCCTAACCCGGGTATGTTATATTTTTACTCTTGCGCGAACGCCACTGACGTCTCGTGCGCTCACACAGCCGAGGCGGCGGTCGCGCCCCAGGTCAGCGCCCCCTCTGAGAACCTCTTCCTGTAAACCACGGTGCGCCGCAATACAGCTGTTCTTTCAATTAACTTTATACTCACGGTGTTTAGCCTGGATTCAGAAGACGCAAGTGGTAGAAGTTACATCCGTTCTTCAAATTCATTCGTGTCCAGTCTCTCCGTATCATCGTGTTCTCATGTATCGAACGTAGACGTCATTCGGCTTGTACCGCAGGGACTTTATGTGATCTTGAAGTGCTGAAGTGTGTGATCATTGACTCGGGATAGTAGACCGCCAGTGTGGCTTGCATTTGGGAGCAAATTTTGGAGTGTCGTCCTTTGAGAGCATAGTCAGTGTTATAGTGTTACGCTTGTGGCACGCCGCCCGCGCTGCTTGAGAGCCAAAATGCCTCAAATCCACCGATGTATTGTAGAGTCTATCAAGCGCAAACTCGGGATGTTTTTGTTTCCCTCTTCTCGACTTACACGCAGCCGTACAGATACAGACCTCGTATTTCTAGAGCGTACACTCTCCTCCGCGCAACGCCTCTTAAATCTACCAGCTGCACTGCGTTCTTGCCATTCACCTTCGTCCCTCCTGCGCTTCCAGTTAACCCGGTCGCCGGTCGCCGATCGCCTCTTTACTTTTCTTCATTGCGCATTTACTTGCTTTCGCGTTCGACACTATGATATGCCATATGAAGGTGCGAACGGAATTATGTTATATTTTATGTATCATATTACAGGACCATCACCTATTCCGTCGCTTCCGAGCCCCGAGCCACCAGTTACCTTTGAAAACAGTTCCTCTGATGCATGCGGTGACGCATCCCCGGGAGGAATGGAAGATGGGCGGGGGCTGAATATTCGACAGAGACCGTACATTCGCTACGCCTTGCCATACTGTGCCTTACAGTTGGGGAGGCACGCTATACGCATTCGGTATTATCAGATGGCTTCCGATACTTAACGCCTACCCACCAGCCGCACATGAGCTGAGCTCGGCCTAGTCCAAAAAATGGAGACCATACGTTCCGCACACCCGAGCGCAGTGCTATGCCGTAATGCAGTTCCCGCGATGCATCGTAGGTTCCGGCCGGAGTGCGGTCACCGACTCGAGCGCATCGCTCGCCGCTTCCACTGCACAACACGATCCCAAATCCAGCCACGCTGGTCCCTCCACCGAGGCCGCTATCGCCACCACTAGCGAGCTTCTATCAACGCTCCCCGACCTGCTCGGCGATGGTTGTCGAGAGTGTGCGAGCACGGAGGTCTGGGCTGCGGTCAGATGAACCGCACTCGACCATTCGAGTCCGCGTAAACCCACAGACGTCGATGCCGCCGTAATATTTCAAAACCAAAGACCGCACGAAGTACTCCCGACCACTACGCGCGCAGTTCCGGGGTCCTGCAGGCCGCCTATCGCGCGATCTAGCGCAAATACGAACCCACGCATTGTCGCCGTAGGCAGCGCTCATGTCGGCGATAGGTAACACGAAAGGAATGGTTCTCAGGTGCCGCAGTCAGCTGAACAACACGCGCGGTACCAATTAGTGACGCCCGACAGCGAAACTTCTTGGAACGGAGCGGACATGCCAGTCTGGCTCGGAGTCGCAGAAGCGTACTAGGCGGACGGACTGGTTCCTCGACATCGCCCATTGTCAGAGCTCTCGTTCAAACCTTCGGGCTGCGAGGCAGACTAGGATTGTCTCCCTCGAGCACGCCTCGCGACCTACGTCCACCATAACCTGCTGGCTACTCGGTGTGCGCGAGCGAAGACAAGCCATGCGCAGAAGCATCTTTTCCTGGCGCGCAACCGAGCGCGTCATCGTCGTCGCCTCTCTCGCCCTCATCGTGCTCAACGGCGCGCTCAAATTCGCCGCGCTCGCGTTTCTACGGCACCTCGAAGCACAAGAAACATACATGCACCGTATGTCCTTCCCCTCCCTCCCTCTTTACAGCAAGCGCAGATGACGCACCTTCCATCTCGCCTGCAGCGGAGACCGGCTGGTCTGTCCCCGCCGCCGCGCACGAAGTCGCGCTCGAGACCGGCGGCTGGGCGCGCTACACCCTCGACGCCCCGGAGCCTTGGGAGCCGCTCTTCCCCGGCGGCGGCGTCGTGCACCTCGGGCCGTCGCGCGCGCCGTACACGGTCGCGATGATGCACCAGTTCCGGTGCATGGACGCGCTCCGGCACGAGTTCACGCGGCCGCGCGCGGAGCGCGACTGGGCGCACGCGCAGCACTGCCTGAACTACCTCCGGCAGGCGGCGCGCTGCCGCGGGGACACGCAGCTGGACGCGTACCAGTACGCGCACAAGATCGGGGCCGTGGACAAGCGGCCGGTGCGGAGGTGTCGGGACTGGCGGGCGGTGTATGAGCAGGTGGAGCAGAGCCAGAGGGAGTACGCGGACTGGGTGGAGGAGCACGACCGTGCGAGGAAGGAGGGAGAGGTGCGGGTGCCGTAGAAATGCGTACCTTCGACGTTCGTGGACCTGATCTTCGTGGTGTCTGCCGTGGTACGTTCGATGAACTCCCGCGAAGATATCCGCTTCCCATGTAAAGCCGTAACATCGAGTGGTTAGACCAAAAGTTGAATTTTACCACAAACCACGGACATAAGGACACAGCAGAGCAGCGACGATGTTGCAGTGAAGCAGAAAATTGAGCTCAACGCGACGGATGGCGACGAGATATTTGCTCATGTTTGTGTCGTCTTGGTAAGCGGCGACGGAGGCCCGGGCCGTGCAGCTTGTCGACTCACGATCGCAACCCACAGCACTCTTTCACGACCACAGAACATACTAATTCCTCGAAGTACTAAAGCGACAATCTGTGCGATGAGTCGTTTCCTCCTGGTAGCCACCCGGCATACTCTAGCTGATTCGCCTCCACCCACTCGTACACCCCGCGCCAATCCCGACACCTCCTCACCGAATCCCGCTGGAAGTTCGTGAAGATGTCTGGGTATTGCCACCCCTCGAGATGCATGTCCCCGCGGCAGAGAATGCTTTGGCGGAGGTAGTTGAGGCAGTGGTCCGTAGGCTGCGCCGTGCGTTCCGCGCGAGGGACGGCGAGTTGCGCGCGAAGCTCGTCGACGCACCACAACTGGTGCATCATTGCGACCGTGTGCGGTTCCGCGTCCGATGCGGATGGAAGGAACACGGCGCCGGCGCGCGGTGCGAGCAGCGACCATGGTGCGCGGTCCCAGAGGGTGTAGCGCGACCAGCTCCCGGTCCAGAGCGCAACGTCGGGGCGCGCTACGGCGAGACGCGCTGTGTTTTGAAGCGTCAGTGATGACCAGGCAGAAAAGCGCGTCGATAAAATGTTGCTGACGGTGGAGGCCATCGCGTTGGGCGGACTGAGAGTTGGCGCGCTTCATGGCGATGAAGGTGGTGAGTTTCGCGAACGCATTGAGCGCGAGGAAGACGACAGTGGCCCAAAACGCGAGGCGTTCTACTGCGCGCCTTGTGATATGGAGGGACATGGGAGAGGGGCAAGGGCGAGAATGAGAGGAGGCTACCGCCGGGAAGGATGGGGAGGGGGTTGATTAATTCAGCCCTACCCACACGAGGACGTGGAGGAGGAAAGCGCGCGAACGTGGGTTCAGGATGCCGGATACGCGCGGATGAAACTTCAAGAAGAGAAGCGGATGGAGGCAACGCGAGACGGGCCGACTGTCCCCGCTATGGTGAAGGGTAATTTGTAGTCTCGGATCCGGACTGGAATCCTGGAGCGCACATTTGCGTAGCCGCCAGTGCAACTCATGGTCTGCCACGTTTGGTCGTTACCACTGATATAATCACAAACGATAAGGTACAGAACCCGCCTGGTACATTTCGAAAACCATGGTCAATGGTATCTATGACATGGAGGTGAGGCGGAACGTACCTTGGCTGCGAACACTAGTGTACCTCAGACGACATAGGCTGGACCTTACTCCGCGCTCGCCGAGCACCGTCCCACTCCTCCCACTGTTCCTGCATGTATCCATACAGACCCTCCACGTCCATGCAGCTCCGCTCCCCGCCGTCCTTCTCCACATCGAAGTTCCGCCCGGCTATGTGGCCCCGCTCGAGCTCGATGTCGGCCGCGCAAAGCGTGAAGTCCTTGACCATGTTCAGGCAGTGCGTCATGTGCCACTCCTCCAGTCCGGGCGCGGGCACGCCCTCTTCCTCAAGCGCAAGGCGCACCCAGTTGAGACAGTGGAGCTCGTGAAATACAAGCGCGTTGAGACCGCGGTCGGCGGAGCCGTAGTGCACGTCGCCCTGGAGCGAGCGCGTCGGTGATATGCTGTACATCCAAGCGAGGGAGGCGTTAGGGGCCCCGCGCGCGAAGTGGACGGAGTCTTCGAGGTTCATGGCGACGCGCGGGCGCGGGTTTGGTATGTGGAGGGTGTCAGGGATGTCATCCTCGATCCATGCTATGAGTATGAGAGCATCAAGAAGCGGTTCGTCCAAGCGAATATGTGACGCACAGTAGGAGGAGTGGGGAGGAGGACGCTGAGCCATCGCGCTCTCGAATTCGCGCGCTATGGAGATGCTGAGGGCGATGTTGAACAGCACCAATAGGCCGATAAGGCAGTTTCGCAGCGAGAGCGTGCAAGAAATATTCTGTGGGAAAAAGCATGCTCTGAAACAAGATAGCGGAGTGTCAAGGCAGGATGGTGCAGCTCCTCCGGAACTTTTCTTCAGGAGAAGAGCTCCCATCTTGGCTGAGATGGAACGACTGTAGCAGGAGAAAGCGCAAAGGTCGCAACGAGTGCTTGGGACCCTGATGAGGTCCTTCAGGCGTCGGCCGACGTCGGAAGATCTAGCAAAGATCTAGTCTCTGTGGGAGGAAATCAGGCTTCGTCCTCCACGCAGTGACTTCAGCATCCGAATCTAGACTCCGCCTACTGTCATGCATCCAGAGGAGCGCCGCGCTAGGTGCGTGAAGTTCTCGGATCAAGACCGCCGTCTTCGTCGCATCGGCGATATTAGTACGGCAGAGACCTACGGAGACAGGTCACTATCGCGGCCGGCGCGGCGATGTCAGTGTGGGAGCGTGCTACTTCGTGCCAACCTTCTTTGAACGCTCTCAGGAAATGCGGCCCCCACGGCCAGCTTCTTCTGGCGCTCCAACCCCGAGATCGCGGCGGAGTGCACGTCTTCTGAGCCCTCGGAGCTTCGTAGCTCATCCCGCAGACACCATGCCCCGCATCGAGCACGAGTATCACCCTCTCCTCCCCGACACAGATGACTCTCGCAAGGAAGATTCGACCTCGACGCTAGGTTAGTCGTGCCGCGCATTCCCTTCACCTCGCAATCGCTGACCCCTGCTCAGACTTGGATGAAAGGCAGAAATCCGTCCATACTTCAGCCCGCCCCGCCTCCCCCGTGCTCCGCTGGGCCGTCGTGGCAGTCCTGCTCGTTGCGCTCACAGACCTTATCGGGATCGCCTACATCGCGCACGCCTTCAGGTCCGTCTTCCAGCCAACCGACTACACCTCCAAGCTCGAGTTCGCGGATCCGTACGTGGGCCTGAAGGAGCTCTACTCGAGTGGTCGCATCAAGTCGACCCCTATCGACCCGATCCTCGTGCGCCCACGCATGTCGGCGCAGGTGTTCGTCGACGAGCCCGACCGACTTGCGCCTCGCGGGGAGCGCGACTACTGGTCGGAGCAGTACGGGCGGCTGAGCCCCCACGAGCGGAGGCTGTATGTGACCCCGACGGTGCGTCCTGTTCCTGATGAGCTGGTGCTGTCTCTGATGCTCAAACGTGCGGAAAAGACGCACACTATCGTGCAGCTGCGCGCGATCGACTTCGGGATGGAAGAGTGCGAGCTGGTGATCACCCTCCCGGCACCGTCGGAGGCGCTCGAGCGCGGCGCGTTCTTCAACATGACCGCCGCTTCGCGCCTGGATGTGTTCCGCCTCCGCATGGATGGCTCGCGTGGTGTCGACGTGAAGAAGCTGTCGTATCGCTCGAAGCCCCCGGTCGTGGAGCAGGTCGCTGTCGCCCTCGAGGTCACCCCGGGAGGAAACACGGCGGTGCATCGGTTCGCGTGCCCGACGGCGTCGCTGCATGTCTTCGAGTTCGCGTGCGCGAAGGGGACGGAGTGCATGTTGGATACGTGGTCGAGTCAGAACACTACTTTCGGTAAGCTCGCCAGCTCTTGGAAGGGCACGAACGCTGATTGATGTGCTTCACAGGTGTGAATATGTACCAGCACCAGACGATATAAGACTTGCCATTAGTGAATGTAGTTTGTTCGAATGTTCATTGTCCTTCACTGTTGTACCCTGTTGAAGAAACATAAAGCGGCGACGCGGCTTCACGTAATGCCTGAAAATATGGTGTTTGTGGGCGAGACTTTCGAAGAACATACTTCTTGGCAGCAATGACCCCGACTTTCCAGTGAGAATCGAGTGTACACATAGTGCAGCACCGTGTTTTGCAGTGTTGATGTACGCGCTCTTCGTGACGCCGCCCATCATGGGCGCATTCTAGTTCTTCAATTGTGCTGTGTCTTGTACCGATCTCGTCGGGGTACGTCCCGGGATGTCGCCATCATACACCGCCGCGCTTTGGTCTGTCTCGGGGCTTGTGTCTCCGTGTTTCAATTGACCGAGCGTTGCCCAAACGTAAGTATCAGCACTTTCATTGACATGAAGGGCGCTACCAATGTTGTACGACCTTCCATCCCGAAGGGCTGTGTGCTTCAACATTCAAGCGAGGCGCGGATATACCTCCTGTGAGATTTAAAACTGGCCGTCAATCGAAGCAGAGCTATACGACCACCAGTACTTCCCCCCCCTTTCGACGCCTGAAGTTACCATGAATTGCTCGACTATCGCGCGGCCCGGCTTCTTCCTCGTCTTTTGCTTCGCCATTCTTACGCTCGTCTTCGACGCTGCGGCGGCCCCACAAGGTTGCGAACAAGGTAAGTTGAAAAACGGTTGCTTGATGTGCAGGTACCGAACCCTTCCCCGCAGACACTGGAGTTGGCAAAAACGGGTTGCCCGTCGAGAACTGCTTCCTGTAAAGAACTCGATGTCGGCGGTCTTCGAACTACCAGGGGAATTAGCGTCGTTGGAGGCTATGACATACACATCTCGTCCCGTGGATGTACCCTAGAAAGCGAACAGAGCACATTCAAACTTTTGTCTGATTCAAAACCGGAGCGATTAGGCGACGAGTCGAACAAGGCTCTCACCTTCATTGTTGTGTTGTTGACCCATCACAATAGGAGCACAGCTCGAGCCACTTGTACCCGATGGAGTTGGGGCAATGTCTAACTTCGTTCTTGATAGCGTCCATAAGTCACTCCTCGTAGAGCAAGTAGTTGGTCCAGAGCGGCCATGGTAGCCAACTTACAGCAATGCCGTTTCCACGAGATGGTTTCCGTTTACCTGCTCGAAGGTGATACGTGAGCGGCACCGACGTTCTCTGCCTGTTATCTCGACCGGTAGATCAGGCAGAGAGGATGACTTTAGTGGATCGTGGGGCTAGGTTGGCGCTTCCAGGGGGGCACGCTACGCTCTGCAGTAGTAGGAAACCAACAATCGTAAGCTGTCGGGTTGATTCAAACGCAGGGACACGATACATTTACCTCAGCTTGGACATTCACTAGTACTCCAAGCTCCCGCGGAGCTCACGAAGCCCTCTTGTGGATTATAACTTCGGGAGCTTTCTTCGTCGTACTTGCCTCTGGTTCGTTCGGCGTCCCCTTAACGGTGTGCAGACTCCGGGGTTACACTACCGACGCCAGTACGTTCTCGGCAGTCCAGGGAAACCACCGCCCATCGAGAACTGCCATCTGTGAATGCTGGCGAAGTAAGCGAACTTTGTACGTTGGTGTTTATCATCTTGTCGCGAAATTGCAGTAGGCAAGGAAAGATCAAACGAAAAGGGGTCATGGAATACAGTATATATAGTAAACGAGAAGTACAAACGCAGACGGCAGACGTTACTGGCCAGCTTGCTCAGCATACACCTACACAGTTCTCGTCAGTCTAGTTCCCTAGCAGCACACAAGCAAGCGAAACGCACCTTGATCGTCTTATCCGCCCCGCCGGTAATCAAGCGTGTGCCCGTGACGTCGAACGTCGAACAGAACGCACCCGCCTCGGCCTCGAGCGAGCCCGGCTGGGGCACGTCGTCCATGTTCTGAAACGCGGTGCCAGTGTCCCAGTCCCAGAAGTTGAGCGAGCCGTTATCGCCCCCGGAAAAGAAGACGCCCTCGGAATTGACGGAGAGGGTGTTGATGATCGCGTTGTGGCCGGCGAAGTTGAAGACGAAAGCGCCCTCGGGGCACTTCCACTTCTTAATGTTGTTGCCCCCCGCCGACGCGGACGCGAAAGTGTACTCGGTCGGGTGCACGGCGAGCGCACGGACCGACTTTTTGTGGTGCGTCAGGGTGACCATCGTCTTTCCCGCGGCGAGGTCCCAAAGACTACAGCGCACAATAAGACGCGAAGGTTGACGAAGGAGAGAAGATAGAAACGCACCGGACTGTCGAGTCCATACTGCCCGTGATGATTTGAGGGTCCGACTCCTGGCATGCGACCGTTCCAACTGTGCCCGTGTGCCCCGCCAACACATGGATTTGCGCTTTTGTTCGCATGTCCCACACGCGCGCTGACGCGTCGCGGCCCGATGTGACGAGGATGTCGAGGGTAGGGTGGAGGGCAAGAGCGTACACCCCTGACAAGTGGCCGTGGTAGTGCCGGATGACCTTGTTCGCCTCGAGGTCCCAGCACTTCACCATCTACGGAACTCGAGATTGAAAAGTGTCGGGAGAAATGAGCAAGCAAACACGCACCTTGTCTTCACCGCACGAGAACAAGTACGGGTGTCTTGACGAGACCGCCAACCCGCGCACGGTCGAGATGTGCCCCGTCAACGACAGCTTGAGCTCACCCGACGCCAGGTCCCAGATCTTGATGACCCGGTCTCCCGCTCCCGTTGCGAACCACTTGTTTCCCGGCTCGACCGCGACGCTTCGCACCCACCCCAGGTGCCCCGAGATGACGCGGACGAGCTTCCACGGGGGATGATACGTGGGCTTCACTGTACGCGTCGTTTTGTGCAGTTGCAGCGCCTTCGAAAGCGAGCTCGAGGAGGCGAAAGTGGAAGGTTGGGGGGCGGGCGTGTTGTCGATTTGGGCGATCATGCGACCGGTGTCGGAGCTCGCTGGATGTGCCTGTGAGATAGGTCGAGCAGCTTCACGAGGCAAGCGCACTCACGCCCTGCCGTGATCATCTTCCTGGTCTCCTTTGGTCGCGCGGGCCCAACGCCGCCTTGTTGTGCAAGGAGTGCAGGGGGGAGCTGCCTGACTTCCCGGAACTCGTCGTTGATTTTCACGGAGAGACGGAGCTTCGCGCTGTGTACGCGAGGGCAAGCTTGAGAGACTGTACCAAGAGCAAGTCATTGAGCCCCAACGCACCTCTTCTCCTCATCTTTGCCGGGCTCTTCCAACCCAGACGCGAAGATGTCTCGTGTCCGTTTCCCGCATACTTGCAGAAGGGGGTTTAAAGGAGGGAGCGACGATGTCATGTTAACCAGGAAGGTGCAAGAGAAGTCTCAGAAAGCGCGAGAGAAAGAAGGTCAAGAGGCAGCGAGTAGTCGTGGCCGTCGAGGGCGACCTCGAACACTGGTGGCGCGGCAGCGAGCTCGACGCGCCGGCCGGCGAGCGCGCTGTTTGCACACGTTTGCATCCGCTTAGTAATCGGCGCCAATTGCGCACACGAGCCTGGCGCGTGCGGGGCTTGGGCTTTATCCACCACATGCAACGGTGTCGGGACGAGGGCAAAGCTGCATCTGTCGCTGCTGAACAGGGAAATTGAGCCATTCGCGTCGTCCGCCTCCGTGCACCGCATCCCGTGAACAGCGACATGTCCGCCGCGTCGGAGCTCAAGCCCCTCGTGAAGAGCTTGAACGGCGCGTCCACCGACGAGGTGCGTAGCGATTTCCCTATGGCGTCCCCATTCACTTTGTTTTTATTCTTATCTGACGCTTTTGGTCGTTCCAGGAGATCGTGGGCATCCTGAAAACCTTGAAGCAACATGCGAAGATCACCGAGTCTGTGCTACGAGTACGTCCAGACGCACCGTCGTCGCTGGCTGTCCAATATCGCGCTCATTTGCCACTCGACAGGAAAGCAAGGCCGGTTTGGCTGTCGGCAAGCTTCGTGCGCATGCGTCCAAGCAGGTCTCAGACCTCGCGAAGGAGATCGTGAAGAAGTGGAAGACGGAGGTCGAGCGGGAAAAGGCAGCATCAGGGGGGAGCGGGAAGTCTTCGAAACCAGGTGTGTGGTTCTCCGACTAGCTTTCCTGCAAAGTCCCTGAGTCCGCCCGGTCCGAAGCGGCCAAGAAAGTAGCAGCGCCCCCTGCGGCAGCTCCCTCTTCCACCCCAGTCACCCCGACCACCGCCGGGTCGAAGATAAGCGACAACCGTTCTGCAAAGATCGATGGCGTGAAATTCAACCACACGAACGACAAGACGCGAGAAAAGTGCGCAGAGCTTATCTACGATGCCCTTGTGTTCGACTCCGGTGCACGTACGTGATCCCATCCCTGCGGTCTTTCGATGACGTGGCAACTGGCTGATATCTTCGCAGCGGCCGACCTTGTGCTCCAACGTGCGAGTGAGATTGAGAAGACGGTGCTGAATGACAACGGAAGCGCGAACGCAGCTTACAAGGCGAAGATCCGTTCTCTGTTCGTCAATCTGAAGGACAAGAACAACCCGGGTCTCCGAGAGAGCGTTGTGTCTGGCGACCTCGCCGTAGGCAAGTTTTGCAAGATGAGCAGCCAGGTGAGTGCTTTGTCTTACCTGACACTGCGGGCGACTGCATGTTCGCGTTAGGAAATGGCCTCGGAAGAACGCAAGGCCGCGAATGCTAAAATTGCGCAAGAGAACCTTTTCAAGACCCTGGGCGCGGGAGAGCAGGAAGCGGAGACAGACGCGTTCCAGTGTGGCCGCTGCAAACAGGTGCGCACACACTCGGCCCCGCGAGAGCAAATGACTTATAAGGACGTGCAGCGAAAGTGCCGATACAGACAGGCGCAGACTCGCAGCGCTGATGAGCCGATGACGGTGCGTCCTCCATACCTCTAACGTGCATTTATACTATGCTGACCGCTTTGTATCAGACCTTCGTAACGTACGTGACGTACACCATCTATCGTGCTCTATGCAACCCACTGACCTCTCCTGGTCTAGCTGTACCGTGTGTAATAATAGGTGCGTCCTTCTTCTTGCCGCAACTCAGCGAAGTACTGACTTCCTTCCAGATGGAAGTTCTCTTAGAGTAGCTATACCTAATACTCCCGTCCTCTGGCGTGTTTGCATCATTATTGGCCCTGCAGTTTCTGTTTCCCGCCTCCGTAGTCAAATTAGCTTGCATGTACTTATCTACTCCCTTTCAGCTCGATGCCGCTCTCTCTTTGAGTTTGGGCGCTTTTTCTCGAACCTGACGCGCCGGACGTTTATGAGTGCCTGTATGCACACCAGCATCACCATGGGACAATTTCTCAGCTGAACGTAGGCTGTTTTGCCACCAGTTCCGTCCATAAACTGATCCTGGGTTGAATCTGGCCCAGCGACGTTATCAGCTTTGCACCAGTCTCGGGTACCATCCCTCTATGAAGAGAACACCGAAACGAACTTAATACCCTGGAGATGAACTGGTACAACACATCGACAGCCCGATGCACATAAATAGTCCATGCAGAGTCCATACACTCGAACCAATGGAGAGACGGTCCATCCGAAACCAAGCACTGTCCACACCGCGCCTCTTCCGGCGGTCCTGCATTCGCGCACTCCGCCGTCCTAGGAGTGCCGTCAAACTGCCGACCCCAAAATCGGTGAGCACTGTTCCCACGACGCAATCAAATGGCTCACCCTCTTCGAACCTCCAGTACTGCTCCCCACCCCCAGCTCCGTCGCATAATTTCGCCGACACCCCCGCTGTCAGATTTAACGTCAACCGCCCACCCGGGATCTCCAGGCTGCGGGTCCACCACGTGAGTGCTCGCTCGACCCCAAAGGCAAAATGCACGCACCGGAGAGCCGACGGATTCCCAACCTCAGCACGGGTGTCCCACTCGGTCTCGTCGCGGGTTGCGACGATGCTCGTTCCCCGGCGCCCCGCCCCGTCCAGCCCCAGAAAGAGCCCGGTAGCGACACTCCTGAATGACCACCGCGTGGTGGACCCCGCGTTAGGCTGCCGAGGCCACTCGGCGACCCACTGCGCAAGAAGGAAGGTGAGCAACTTCGACTAGTTTAGATCTTGCGCGCTGCGCCGCGTACATACCTTCTGGTGGTCGGCGTTGCTCCAGGGCGCTCCGGTGATGGTGCGAAAGTCGGCCATGTCGAGTGCGAGGACGGTCCGGGTCTGGGTGTTGACGAGCTTGTAGGTGTGACCCGACTGGATTTGAAAGACCATGTTGTATCGCTGGTGGTTGTGGTTGTGGTGCTGACGGAATGTGACAGGCCGCAAGACTGGGTTGAGCGGGGCTGGATGGGATGCATACACGTCCGTCCATGCTCTTATACCGAGTCCCGTGCGGAGTGCTATGCGGTGGTCGAGCTCGTGGAGGGGGCTGAGATGACCTGTCGTTCACCTCAAAATGGGCGTCGCCTGCCCCCACCACCGCCGGTCGATCGAGGGACGGCACGTAGGTGGGCGGTCGTGGATCGGGGCCCAGGCTCGAGCAGGTGATGATGCGCAGATTTGTCCAACCGTTCGTTCCCCGTTCCCGTGGTTGGCCTCGCGCTTCCGTGGAAGTCCTCTGACTTGTCCCACAAGAGTGCGGGGCGGGCAAGGGGCACTACTATAAAGGCTATTTTGTGGACGTTTCTCCTACTCTTTCCAGGGCCGGTCGCCCATATGAAGCTGCGCTTCGCATGGTGGGTAGTCGCCGTTATCTTCGCACCATTGTCTATGTCTGAGCCATTTTTCCCTAATATTCCTTATTCTTAGATTTCTGCAGTGCAATACTGACTCACTCGTAGGCATCATCCGACGTCCCTGGTGCCGATGACGTCATACCATAAGACGATGTTGATTGTTCAATTGGCGCCTACCAATGCATGTCACACATAGCACCATAGAAGCCATTCAAAATCTACGAAATCTCCTTATAGACGAACGATATCATCGGAGCAGCTGCTACAGACTTCTCGAGCTGCGAAGAGCACTTCCGACCACGTGCCCGCGGGTGCGAAGAAGAACGATGCGGCTTGACCAGGTGTGTTACAGGCGCACTCGAGCCGGTCTCCTCCCCATCACCCGCCGGCAAATTGGCCACTGGATGCCGTGCTGCCAAGTGTCGTGTGGGTTCCAGTTGTTCCGAGGCGCGGCGACTTCCTGTTTTGGATACTGGTACTCTGTATATTCCATACCAAACGGACATGACCCGTCTTCACCGGTCTTCGCGCGATGACGCCGGTCGTTCCTGGCTGCCATCAAAGGCATTGCGCATACGTTTGAACAGCCGCAGGGAGCACTGCTTCAATCGCCGCCCCTATCAGCGCTCCGTACAACTTCTTGCCCTCGGAACGACGGGGAGAAGAAGCCAGCTCAACGAAGAGCCCGCAGCGCAGAACGCGTAACTCTTCATCTTGCCGGCGACGATGCCTACGGACGATGACTCCTCGGGGAAAGCACCACCACCGTCTCGGGACACACCCACGCGCTGCAGGCCTGGAGCCCGCCGCGTGGCCGGGCGAGGAGCCGCAGCCTGAGCGCGAGAGATCGCCGAAAGCGTAACTCCCCATCTCAGCCCAAACAGTACAAGACCGGCCTTCGCCCTCCCTCGCCGTCGACGTCTTAATGGCCACTGACACTTCATCTCGTCGGCTCGCTCTCGGGAGACGTCCGCGCGCTCCGACGACTGAGTACCATACCACGAGACTCCTGCGTCGGTCGCCATGGTCGCCTCCAGCCCCCGTCCTCCCTGCCACCAGCGAGCAGCTGACCGTCCAGAGCATCGAGTCGGCACGACGGACCATCCGCACACTCCATCGATTCCGACGCTCCACAAACTGCAAGTATAGTACTGAGAGAGGACGTCGCTGGCAGACCGCGCGCAGACTGCGCGCCGCCGATCCGCCATGCTAGCCCTCCAGCGCGTGTCCGCCGGCGATGAGATCGGCTGGCCATCTCCCATGGCCCAGCCCGGGTGCGTGCATGTAGTGCGTGCAGAACCCAGGAGGGGAAGGCCCACATCCTAAACAACCCACATCAGCGCAAGCATTTCATGAGCAGCCCGCACGCTCGAGTGCACAGTCTGCGGACCCGACGCAAGGGAGCCTATGCGCCCCCTGAGGGCTGAGTCGCCAGCCAACGTCTTGCGCGCGCACGCGCTGCGAACGGGGCTCGATTCAGTGTGCGCCGGAATGCGCACTCTTTCGCCGTACTTGCACTTACGCTTGTGGGTGGAATGGCGCCCGACCCGATGCGCATGCGACGACCGAGGCGGACCAGGCCTATGTACAGCACCCCGAGCGGGTGTGCACTCACGCTGCGCCCCGGACCATGACCACGGCCACCGTTGCCAGTGTCCGCTCGCCGCTCGCCACTTCATAGCGCCCGCTCGGGCCTCCGGGGCGAGCGTAGAATAAGCTTGGGCGGGCCACTGGGGTGCGACCGGCCTCCGCAGACGCAGATCCTCAACGTGCGGCCTGGACGAGCGGTGTGGGGGCCCGCGGGGCGAATTCGGAGTAGACCTGGAACGCTGCCGCCGCCCCGCCGCCCCAGCTCTAAAAGCCAATGCCATCTCCGTGCGGGTCAACCACAGCGTGCGTCCGAACCACCCGCTGACCCGACGAGAGGAGAGAGAAGAGCGGGAGACGCGCCGCCGGAAGTAGGGTCGCCACTGCAGCCGCGCGGTGGGCTCGTCATCCGTACGTATGTGTTTGTGTCGCAGGGCCATAGAGGCCGAGGGAGAGGGCGTCGCGAAGTGTGCTTCGCGAAAAGGCTATCATCCATCTCGCAAAGTTAAAACTCGTATTCCCGAGCCCTCTATGTTACTCAGGATCCCCTGGAGCCGGAAGTGGAGCGCGTGCTGGTCGAGATGCGCATGGTGAGGGAGGAACGGGTGGCACGCCCCCGCCGCCACCCGGGCAACATGCGCATCGAGGATCCGGGGTAACATCAGTAGCAGCTCATCTATGATATCCCGCGAAGCCTAGACCCTGCGCCCTAGGGCGCGTGGTGGCCGCCGACCGTCGAGGGCAGCTCATACGGCCCCGCGGTCGGTGGGCAGAGGCGCGAGGCGCGAGCCCGCCACGTGCGCTCGGACCGGTGTCCCAGGCCACCCCCGCGCTGGAGGCTGGCCACCACCGACCAGGCCCTACCGCGCAGCCGCGACGCCCGTCAGCCGACCGGTATATGGAATGGGGAGCACCGTCGTGATCACGATCGGGGCCCATCGGTGCGGGCTGGGGTCAGATTCCCTCCTCGAGGCCGGCGTCGCAGTCAGCACGGGTCTTCCTGTCTGTCTGTAGGGAGTGCCAGGAAGCTCCCTCCATACGCGCACGCGCCGCACAAGACGTGGAACTGGGCGCGCCGCGAGCGGGAGTGACGACGGAGCGACGGCGTCGTCGAGAACCCAGCTCGCCAAGGGCCCTTCAGGCGCGGAGGTGCATGGGGCACACCTCGACCGCGCTCGAGGGGCCCAAGTGCTCGCGCTGGCGGGCACTGTGGCCGTCACACCACCACGGGCTCAGGCCCGAGTGCGGGCGGCCAGCTCTAGAGCCCCGAGTAGCGTCCTCAGCGTGTGCGGCCGGCCGCGGGAACAACGCCCGCCTGGACGCACCGCGCGGAAGGCTACGTGCACCGCGCAAGCGGGACACCGGATGGAGCAGCGTCTGGGCGACGCGACGCTATGAAACTCTGAAGCTTCACGGTCTAGGCCGCTGGTTCGCCCGGGCGTGCGTGCGGCCCAGCTGGCGGCGAGAAGCCCGCCTCGCGCGTGCGACGCTGGCTGCCTCGCCGCCCCGCCCCAGGATCGACGCGTGCAGGCTATTGCGCGCAACGTGGCGCTGCGAGTCGGCCCGGCGTTGCGCCTCACACCAAGTCGGTTTTCCCGACATTGGGTGGGACCGCCCGCGATGATCCCAGATAAGATGAGCGTAGGACGGACGGGCGGGATCGCCAGCGCAGAACGAGGGGAGAGAGAGGCTCTGAAGCTTGGGAATCGAACGTAGGGCAGCGGAGTGCGCACCGTGATTCAATGCAGTTCTTCACGCGCCCAGCCATTCGGGAGCAGGCAGCCCGACAGAGTGGTGACGTTAGAGGAGGGGGGCCTGCGAGAGCTGCTGAGCGACGCGCGCCGCAACCAAGTCAGGCGTACCTCCTCCGTGAATCTCTCTCCTCCGCCCGGCGCCTGGCTCGATCGAGGGTGCAGATGGTGCGGCTAGGGCGCCGGGGGAGTTGGCGTCAGAGTTCCCCGCAAGAATAACCCCCGTTCTGGAGCGTGCTACAAGCGTTAGTATGGGACGAGACGGCGGACTGGGAGGCAGTCACTTGCCTTGTTCAGACGACCGCCGCGGCGCTCGTGATGCGATCGCTCACGCGGCAGGGGACGGAAAGCGAGGGTAGTGGGAAGGAGGCACACTCGACGGAGCAGCTCGCAGCGCGTCATTAGATACGAGTGGCAGTGTCGCTTAAGAGCAGGATGGAGCCGCGAGCGCGCGGGGGCTCTTGGGAAGGAGCGGCGCCGGCTGCCCAGGGTGGCAAGATTTTGAGACCGGTTCGAGCTCGCCGAGCGTGGCGTGCAGCGTGCAAGAGCGTGCACGGCGCAGCGGGAGAGCCGTCGGGAAAGCCGCACCCCGCGCGCACCACCTGATGTACAGCGAGTCAGCGTGATCCACGACCGCCGCATGGCCTCCTCGCGGCGCGGCCGAGTGGCTCGAGCGACCGGTGCATCGCGCAGGCGACCGAGGCAACTCAATCGCCGTGCAGGAGAAGGCGTGGACGTACGTGGGATTTAGCCTATGGCGAGCCCATGGCGAGCTCGTCACCGGCAGACGCGAGTGTCGACATTCCTAACGCAAAGCAGTCAGTACGGGCGCCTCATATCAGCGATGAGGGCGAATGAGGCAAGTCCACTTGCAGTCGCGTGCATAGATCACGCACGCCCAGCGCAACGCCACCGCCGCGCTCGCGAGGACGCGAGGCTGCCGCCGCGCACGGCGGATCAGATGCGCATGCGTGCGTCGCGGCAGCGCTCGAGACGGACACGTACCCGCGAGTGCGAAAGCGACCGGGCAGCCCTGAGGGGCGCGCGGGATCTTATCTCGATGGCTTCCCAGCAGCAGCCAAAACCATCCGCGCGAGGTAATCATGCTTGGGATCTGGATCGTCGTCCGCGCGCCACATTCAGTCCCGGCTCGAACGCCGACGACGAGAGCAGCTGGCCACCCAGCCACGTCGCGGGGCTCGCCTGCCGCAGTGGACGAAGAGCCCGGCGACGTGCAGCGTATTGCTATTCTCTGCACCGCTTGAATCCGCGCTCGCGCGACCCGGAGCTTCGTACCCCAAATGAAGCGCGGGAGTGGGCGATGGCAAAACGACGTCTGCGCATCATCACCACCTGCTCGCGCCCGGGCCTCGACCCACGACCGCCCACCTACGTGCCGTCCCTCGATCGACCGGCGGTGGTGGGGGCAGGCGACGCCCATTTTGAGGTAAACGACAGGTCATCCCAGCGCCCTCCACGAGCTCGACCACCGCACAGCACTCCGCACGGGACTCGGTATAAGAGCATGGATGGACGTGCCTCGTCGACGCATCCCATCCAGCCCCGTTCAACCCCGTCTTGCGGCCTGTCAGAGCCCGTCAGTACCATAACCACCACCACAACCACCAGCGATACAACATGGTCTTTCAGGTCCAGTCGGGTCACACCTACAAGCTCGTCAACACCCAGACCCGGACCGTCCTCGCACTCGACATGGCCGACTTTCGTACCATCACCGGAGCGCCCTGGAGCAACGCCGACCACCAGAAGGTACGTAGCGCACCGCGCAGCCGGATCTGAAGGAAGAGTCGGAGTGGCTCACCTTGTTGCGCAGTGGGTGGCCGAGGGCCCTCGGCAGAACGCAGGACCCACCACGCGCTGGTCATTCAGGAATGTCGCCACCGGGCTCTTCCTGGGGCTGGACGGAGCGGGGCGCCAGGGAACGAGCATCGTCGCGACGCGCGACGAGACCGAGTGGGACGCCCGTGCCGAGGCCGGGAATCCGTCTGCTCTCCGGTGCGTGCATTTGCCTTTGGGGGGTCGAGCGAGGACTCACGTGATGGGCCCGCAGCCTGGCGATCCCAGGTGGGCGATTGACGTTGAATCTGACTGCGGGGCTGCCTGCGAAACTGTGCGACGGGGCTGGGGGTGGGGAGCAGTACTGGAGGTTCGAAGAGGGTGAGCTATTTGTGCGGCTGAGGATCGCGTCGTGACTGATCTTCGGTTTCGCAGTTTGAGGGCGCCGCCAGGGCATCCATGGCGTCGGATGGCGCGAATGGGGCGCCGCCGGAAGAGGGCGCGGTGTGCTTGATTTCGGATGGACTGTGTCTTCATTGGTTCGAGTACATGGACTCTGCATGGACTATTTATGTGTCGGACTTTGCATCGGGCTGTCGAAGTGTCGTACCAGTCCATTTCCGGTCTTGCTATCGAGCTTTTCCTGTGTTCTTGTCAGAGTGGCTCGGCCAAGAGGCTGTTGCAAGACGCGCTTACGTGTGAGGGCCAGCACTAGCGAAACGGTGTCTTCTTGCCAGACGGAGAAGGGAATTGGTACATCGGGGGGACGAGATCAACATGCCTTCAGTGGAGATGTGTTCCGCCATGATGTTGGGGTGCCTATATGCGCGCCGTTGGTGGTGGTGGTGGTGGTGGTAACGCAGGAAGAAGCGTTTTACTAGACGCCCACCATCTCAGCCGCGAATGTCGATCATCAGCGCCCAAGAGGTTTTAGAAACGTTCCGACTACTAACATCACGATGGAGGCGAACAAATAAGCAGACGTAAGGACAGTAGATTCTGGTGGAATGGAAATATGGAAGTGAGACTCGGGGGCAATATAGGTGCAACAATATTTACGCTCTCCCGCGTCTGATCAGCGGTGTCGAAGAATTCGCGTATTCGTCCCTCTGCTCCTCGGAGGCCATCTCTTGGCAAGAGGATGAAATCACAGGCAGAGTCAAATTACGACCCTGTTCGCTCAAACCCTCATTCAAAAGAGTTTCTCAACAGCCTAGCTAGACCAATGTCGGCTTTCTGGCAGCGTGGCCTGGCTAGGAGACTGTCCCTCATCGTCATCTTATTACATGACGTAATCGAGGCTTTCAAAACGTAGGCGCTAACACATAGTGCCGACAGAGAGAGGAGGGAATGCCTCCAACTAATAGATAACGGAGCGACCACAGTGATACAGTACACGCGAACCCATGAGGGTCCGACAAATGGACGCGTTGCGCTTCCGAATCCCGATCGTACACTTCGGTGAGCTTCAATACAAGTACAATTACACGGGCGCGCAGTAAGCTTTCCACTCAAGCTAAGACATAGTTCGGCATCAGGACTGACGGAACGACAAGCGGATGCTCAGGAAAGCTCACCCTCTTCGATCATCCACGCCTGGTTCATGCCCTCGTCCCACTTCTTCCAGAGCGTGATCGGAGTGCCCGGCTGTTTGTTGCCGTTGTCGCTCAGGTCCAGGCAGTACTGAGTGTCCTTGAGGAACAGCCTGTACGCGCGCGGGTCAGTTCTTCCGAGCTCGGCGGCAGGGAGGTAAGGAGCTCGAGGGCACGCACCGGACGTTGTTCGGGTCCTTCTTGTCCGCGCGGAGCTGCCACTCGGCGGCGCGGTCAGTCGCGATGAGCTTCCGGCCGTTCTCGGGCTGGTCCTTGTCGAGGCCGACGAAGAGGCCGGTGGCCTGGTTCTTGAGGCGCCAGTGCTCGCTGTCGGAGTGCTCGAGCGTCCACTGCGGGGGGTAGGGTTAGCGGCGGAGGTGCGGCGGGTGGCACGGGCGAGACAGGAGGAGGCGGGCGAGGGGGACAATGAAGGGGCGCACGCAGGCGATGCGCACCTTCTGGTTCGCGCCTCCGTTGAAGTTGTAGCCCGTGATGGGCGCGCCGCGGTCCTGACCGGAGAGGTCGACGACGGTGCCGCCCTTCGCGTTCGTGAGCTTGTAGGTCTGGCCGTCCCGGACGTTCTGTACGTTGACTACCATGGTGTTTGCGATGCGGTATGTGAGGGTGGTAAAAGAGCAAGTTGGACGGGCTCTTCGCCGTGCGCAAGGTAGGCTATATGCCATTCGGCGGGCCTGGTCCTTTGGCGTGGGTTACTCCACGTCCTCACCTAGGAGGACGGTATTGAGGGGCCCAGGCGCTGCTGACGGGACGCGAGGGGAGGTGACAGTGAGGTGACGCCATGTACGATGCAGGCGATCGCCCTGTCTGGGGGGTTCTGTGACCTTGTTAGGCAACGGTGCGGAAGTGGCCACAGGAGCCGAGAGCAGAAAGCGGAATAACTGAAGGGCTATCGTGCGGGGTTAGAAATGGTTATACGAGGAGTGAGGGGCGGCGGACCGTTTGATTCGATCTTCGAGTGCGAGATTCGGACGCTTGTGTCGCGTGGGCCTCGACGTCGAGGGCTGCAAGAACGGACACCGCATACGCCAGAAGACTAGTGGAGTGGCCTCCGAGTATGTACATATTCGTAAGACATGAAACGAGCGTGAGCGCGACCAGCGATGATCATACGGTTATATTGCAACGCGTGGCGTCGCAGAGCTGGAGGGCGAAAGAACTGCTCCACTTCATGACCCATGGGGCCATCGAGGGCTACCTGGTCGTCGGCTGAAAGAGAGCGCATAGCAGCACTCGTGGAGGCGGGCTGATTTGTATCATTTGACCGCCCTCGGGGCCGCGGTGCGTGTCGTGATGGACCTGGCGCGCGACGCCCTTGCCATAATCGGAAGCGCGACCGCAGGCGGCGACCCGTAACCTGGCGCGGCGACTCCGACGGTCAGCTGGTTGACAAGCCCGGCACCGAAATGTGAGTTGTGGGGAGGCGGTGGGATCGTGGGGATGGCGGAAACAAGGGGCGAGGCTAGGTCGGCGGGCGGTGCGGCGGAAGGATCGGGGGCGGGGCGGGCAATTGCAAGCGGACTGGCGGGCAGGGGGCGGCCTGGGCGGGCGCAGGCAGGCGCAGGCCGTGGTGCACCGCCGCGCGCTCGGCGGTCGCATTCCCCGGCGGGCGCTCTGCCGCGGGCGGTGCTCAGGCGCCGGCAGCATTCCCGCGCACGGGCCCTATGCTGACATAAGCAAACGCCCCGTGCTGTGTTGGGAGGAGTTTGAAACTGGGAGAAAACCGTCGCTGGCTATCATCGCTTCCGACAACGACGACCTCCCTCTCCACCCCCTTCTGGACCCCCGCCGTCCCCACCTGCCCCCCTACGCCCACACAGTCCCCCCCGCTGTACGACCGCCATGTCTGAAATTCGCAGGAAGCTCGTCATCGTCGGTGATGGTGCTTGCGGAAAGGTACGCATATATTCCTGTCTCCCAGCCCGCCCTCGCACCGCTCGCATGCTCACACGCACCTTCACCGACAGACCTGTCTCTTGATTGTCTTCTCCAAGGGCACTTTCCCCGAGGTATGTTTCTCCTGCTGTGTCCGTCTCGTGATGCAGCCCTCTGCAGACGTGGCATCACCACATGTGGCATCTGGGTGCTGATTCGGCCTTCCCTCGCCCCTAGGTTTACGTCCCCACCGTGTTCGAGAACTACGTCGCCGATGTCGAGGTGGATGGAAAGCACGTTGAGCTTGCGTTGTGGGATACTGCCGGCCAGGAAGACTACGACCGTCTCCGTCCCCTCAGCTACCCCGACTCCCATGTCATCCTTATTTGCTTCGCCGTAGACTCCCCGGATTCGCTCGACAACGTTCAGGAGAAGGTCTGCCTCTCCCGCTGTCGATTGCATTCCCCGCGCTCACTCATGACGCCATCCCCCTTTGTAGTGGATTTCCGAGGTTATGCACTTCTGCGCTGGTCTCCCCGTCATCCTCGTTGGTTGCAAGAAGGATCTCAGGCGCGACCCGCGTGTGATTGAGGAGCTCAGGAAGACTAACCAGCGGCCGGTCACCCCTGAGGAGGTACGTCTTTCGTGCTTTGCCCTCATCGTTCCCTTGCACTTTCTGCGGCCTGCCTCATCGGTGGGCCGAGATAGCGCCTCCTCCAACCAATCTGGGCCGCTCAGTCACAGTGTGATCTGCGTGCCTGTTTTGTTGCGCCTTGCCGACCCTTATCCGTGTCTTGCCATCCTCGTACGATATCAATGATTTTGGTCCTGACCTCGGTTTTGTCTCAATCAGGGTATGGCGGTGGCGCAACGGATTGGCGCGCGGCACTACCTCGAGTGCTCCGCCAAGTCGGGCGAAGGCGTTCGTGAGGTGTTCCAGTACGCGACTCGCGCGGCTCTTATCGTCAGGGGGAAGGGCAAGAAGAGTCATGGCTGCGTCGTCCTCTAAGCGCGCCCATACGCTACCCCCGGCCACGCAACACGTCGACCTTCAACCCTTTACCTTCGCACACCCATCGCTACTCGACGCCGGACCTCGGCTCGGTATCGCTCGGATCGTGACGACCAGGGTTGTGGGGGATGAAGGGGACGAGCAGAGGGAGAGGAGTATGTGCGTACATGCGTCATGTCGTCCCGTGCTTGCGCGCAGAAACCCGCTCCTGGCCGTTGTGTAGTCGGCGTCTTGATGTTTCGTGTTCCGTATTTGCCCCCTCTCCCGCCTTGCCCCGGCCCGTCGCCTATCACTCACTGTTACTGTTCGTAATACCCCCGTACGTTCACGACTAGTGTCATCTCCCGTGCAATGACTGTCACATATCTCTCATCTCTCTGTCGTCTCTTGTACATCGATCTACGGCTTCTCTCTCTCCCCGCTTCTCCTGCTCTGCCGGCGTTCTGCGACGGCATGGGGAGCGTGTGGTGTGTCGGATATGGGGCTACGTCTTTGCTTTGCACTGGCCGCGCTTCGTCGGGAATTCTGCCTTTTCCTCTTTCCAATTCAAACACCGGAGTCTGAGATTATGCGTGAGCATACGCTGCGTGCGCACATATGTAAAGATATGTCTTGGGAAGCAACCCGAACGAGCGTAAGTCAGAAGTGAATGAAGCGAGACGCATAGAAGACCAGTTGCAGCGAGCTCGAGGCACAACTGGCACGTACGAGCTATGATCTCGTCAAGTTTGTAGCTCGGCGTTCTTGGCCAGGCTTGAGCTCGTCGCTGCGGGCCTGGAGCTCGACGTTCTTCGATGTGGGCCTGAAGCTCGGCGCTGAGAGCCCGGAGCGCGTCGTCTGTCTCGCGTACTGGCTCGTCGTCGCGATGCTCTGCGCCCGGGGCTCGCGTTTTGGTTCCCCGAACTCGTGGTACCGAGCCGCCAGGGTGTTCTCGGTATGCAGTTGTTGAAACCACGTCCCGCAGGCTATGGAGGCTGGCTGGCAACGTCCGTGTCGACGTTGCCGCGCGCTGGCGGTTGTTTGTCGACCAGGTGTCCCAGTCGAGGGTGCGCGGCAGATGCCCAAGGACGAACCCCGGCGGCGGTCCACGTCTCCACGCGAGGGGTGAGTCGGCTGCGGGAATCGGCACCCCGACATGCAGTATTTATCCCATGGACGACGGAGCAAATCACTACGTAGAGTACGAAGGAGTCGGCGCGGAGGCGGATTCGATGTCCGTCGTACGGGGAGCGGACCTAACGAGCGAAGAACCTAGCGAGCCAGCCAGGTAAGATGCGGAACGTCGCCTGGCGAGCGAAGATCGGATACTGTCGACAGGAGGCTGGATGGTGGAGAAACCGCGACGATGCGTCCCGGAACCAGCGTCAGCGAGGGGAGATGACAGTACACGAGAAGGTGGCTGGGCATGGAGCAGGGGAGAGCAGTACTGGCAGGTGGGCCATCGTCGCCGGTGGGTGGGACTTGGGCAGAAAGTTGGGCGTTCCGGGCCCTGAGCGCGTCGTTCCGGGTACTGAGCGCATCGTTCCGGGCCTGCAGTTCAGCGTTCCGAGTCAGGAGGTCGTCTCTGCGGCCCTCCATTTCGCGGATGCGGGTCTGGAGCCCCTCGGGTTGGGCCCGGAGCCGGTCTCTGTGGGCCTGAAGCTCCTCATTTTGAGCCTGGGACTCGTCGTTGGTCTCCGGGAGGATGCGGGTGAGCAAACGCAGCCGGAAGTTGAACGTTGAGGGCTCGCAGGTTATCGACGCCACCTGATGCTGTTGGAGCACGGTCAGCTACGTGAATGTCCGCCTTGCCCAAGTACGACGCCACTCACCAACGTTGCGATGACTGTCAAGTTGACCTGTGGTGTAGTTGGCGTGTTGCGCGCATATCGCACGAACAAATGCGCCTACTCTTTGTGGATGCGGAGGGATTGGCCGCGGCCCGCGCGGTCATATGCGGGTGAGCGTGATGAAGTAGAGTGGGGGGAGGATAGAGAGAGGGCGCGAGCGGTGGACTGCGCGTTGGCCCGTCTGAGGGCGTCGACGGGGCCGTCTCCCTCCAACATTCTGTCCGTGTTGCTTGGGTATATATCGAGAGGCTGGTGCTCCGCGGCGGCGTTGGGTGCAGATAAGTGGGTTCTAATTGAATGCACCCTTACAGCCACTGGTGTGTTCCCAGCGACGGCGCCATGGAAGCGAACGGCGGTTCGGACACGACTCTCGCCCTGTGTGTTGACCCTTCTTTTCTCGGTGTGGAATTCGCAGCCAATATTCGAGAACGGGGACTTGACTTGTGTGCGCTTGGTCGGCATGTGGTAGTCGGCGCTAACGTGGGAATTCCACAAATCAGCATCGGAAAATGCGGGAGTACAACGCGATTTGGCGCGATCAGGCGCATCTGAACGTCGACTCTGGAGACGGTTGCGAAAAGAGTGAGGATCAAGCGTGCGCGCGCGTCGATCGCGAGTTCCATGGACCTCACGCGTGATTGTCACGAGTGGTCACATCGGAC
The DNA here is from genome assembly GCF_022376455.1 of Epithele typhae. Classification (NCBI taxonomy): domain Eukaryota; kingdom Fungi; phylum Basidiomycota; class Agaricomycetes; order Polyporales; family Epitheliaceae; genus Epithele; species Epithele typhae. Next base: position 89,786 of record NW_025954278.1, read on the forward strand.
CAATGGCCGGTCTGAGCGCTTGAAGCTTGAAGATTTGCCTCAGCGCTCTTCGAAGGCCGCCGTCCGCCTCCTCCTCTTCCTTTGCTGCCAGCCTCTCTACCTCAAGGCCTCACCTGGAATCCCCCGTCAAGATCCCTCATATACCCGCTTTTCTCTGTATGTTGCAAAACCAGTCTTCGGATATGGCGCAAGCTGGTGCAAGCCCTACGGACTGCAAACGTCGAGCTCGTTCTTGCGAACGTATGTGCGATAAATCAGGTGCATAAGCTCTTTGCTGCTCTTCAGTGAGCCCCCGGCTGACATTGAATGGGTCTCGGCAGGTATAGACAGGCTGACTGCTGGCCCGGCGGTCCCTGAGAATGGCCAGCCTCTACTGAGGGCGCATATATTCTGGCGAAGCATCGGCCTTGGAGGTTCCCCAGGTTGAACTCCTTCTCTCATCTCGTCCCCCTTCTCTCAACCGCCACCAAGCCTCCACTCATTCGCGCTTCTCTCTTCTCATATACACCTACCCACTTCCAATCTACCCCCCATCAAGATGTCTGCCTTCACCGTCAACACCCTCGTTAGCCGGCACTTCCCCGTCCCTGTCCTCTATGTCGTCCTCCTCGCCCTTCTCCCATGCATCTCCCTGGCCATCGCGCTCACCATCCTGTTCACTGCCCGCGCCCGCGCCCGCGCCTCACTCGACCCAGGCTCTGACGGTCCACGCCGTACCGACGACGACGAAGGGCAGTTCGCACTCCCTCCCCCGTCGCACGTCCCGCTCCACGACATGAGCCCGGGCATACGCCAGCACGCGGGCCCATTCGACACGCTCGACCTCTCGGACGAAAAGACCCTCAATGGCGAAGACGCGCGGAACACGCTCCCTGAGCTGATGCGCACGGGCGGCAGCCCGAAGATGCGGAGGTCGTTGTGGAGCGCGCTTGCGGGTTACCGTCCCCAGGCGGACGTTGAAGCGGGTCGTGGTGCAGGTTCGTTTGCCTCTCAGCAAGCCGGTTCGTCTTCTGCTTCTTCCCGCGCGGTCAAGTCAACCACCACCCCCACCGCTTCGCGCTTCATGGCAGCCTCCCCTGTGCACTTCACGATCGCGTCCCCGCGGACGATGTCTGCGTCCACATCGGCGTCGTCGCTGCTTTCGGCTGATCTGGAGGCACCCGTAAACCATCACAACGGCGCGTCAGCCTCCGAGTCTACCACTTCGCTGTCGAACTTCAAGGCCCTTTCCTCTGTCTTTGCCGACCACGACGTCTCCCGCTCTGCACCGGCTACTCCCTCGCTTGCCTCGGACGACTCGGACTCGGACTCGGAATCTGCCCCTTCGTCGCCGACCTGGAACACGCAAGCGACGCCGCGCGATTCGATGATCGAGAGCGCCGTCGTCGTGCCGTCTGCGAAGATGCACGGCGAGGGGCGCGCGGCGACGGAGGTGCAGGTGTTCCGGTGCGCGATGACCGACGTTGCGTTCCCTCTCGGGCTCGGGCTCGGACTTGGGAGCGTCTTGGACTTCAAGCACAAGAGCTCGAAGGCGGCCTATGTCTCTCAGGATGTCGCTTTTACTCTGGGCCTTGGTTTATTCTCTATCGACCACGACTGTTTCGCAAACGTCGGCGCTTCACCGGCGCCTCTCCCGTCGGCTCCCGCTCCCACTTCGGCGAATGGTAACACTTGGAACACGAACGCGAACAAGGGCGCGACTTCGGGCGCGCTCCTCCCTTCGGCCTCGCTCGCGACTTCCGGGAGCTGCACGTCGTTCGTCACCGCCTCGTCCTCGTCTTCCGGCACCGGCGCGGACGCGGAGCTCGCGCTCGCGCTCGCGGACGAGCGCGTCCTCGGCTCTGCGGACCTCCCGCCCACGCCATCGTCCTCCACCTACGGCCGGGACGCGACCCCGCGCAAGCCGACGGCGACGCGGCGGCTGTCGGAGCTGCTTGACGCGCTCGCGACGAGCTTCTCTTTCGCGTCGGACTCGGTCGCGCTGTCGGAGTCGGGCTTGGACGACGCGGGGTGGACGGCGGACGTGTCGTGGTCTTCGGAGGAGGCGAACGATGGGCGGAAGGAGGTGTATGCGGCGCTGTGAGTGCGCTTGGGGCTCGGTTCTCGGCCCTCGGTTCTGGTTTGTGTTCGTGGCTTGTGGCTCGAATCTGTCTCTGGCTCGTGATACCTGGCTCCCGGTTCGGCTTCTCTCTTATCCCCGGCGCATGATTGCAAGTGATTCTGGTTTCGGTCCTGGTTTTCGGTTCTGCAACTTCTCTAATCACTTACGACTTCGTACTTAGCACTGGGCTCTCGGTTACGTCAATGCAACACGTATCGTCTTTCCATAGCGTCTGTTCGTGGTCCCCCGTTTTCATCAGAGCTTCAAATCTTCGAAGCTTCAACAAGCGCAGGTCGGCCCCATCTTCCCGGGCCTCCTTCTCCGCGTGTCCCCATGCGTCGGGGTGGTGGACAAGGCAACGGCGGTGCTTGTGGCACCGCTGCGTCCCGGTGATGTCTTCCAAAAGTACAAGAGGTGACGCACCCGGTCCGGATCGGTCGGTGTCACTGCGAAAGCCGTGCTGATCAGGTTCACGCATCGTGCGGCGGCTTCGCAGTTGAACGTTGAACCTTGTTCGCACGCGGCCGCCACCAGATCTTTTTGTTGATGGTCGCGGAGAGTGTTGGTGAATACTTGCTTTCTCTTCTTCAACATTCACTCATGATGTGAACAGATGTGCGCCTCGCGCTTGTGTCCAAGTGAGGCATGTTCCTGGCTTGAACAGACACGTTCCCTCTCACAATCTGCGAGCGGGTCTTGGATGCCTGTGTACAGCGACCGCTCTCGTCGCCACTATTCCCAGCTTCTCTGGCCGCAGGTGTTTAGTGGACACGGAGGCCCTCATCGGCGCCTATCTTGGTTTCCATCGCCCACAGAAGCTCGAGATGCATCGCCGAGGCGGTGTGCGGTCCCGCAGCATTGTCTTGCTCCGGTGGATGGGCGCTCCCAGCTTATATCTGCAGGAGCTCGCGAGGGCTTCGCTTTACTCCCGTGTCTCCAATCCTGCGTTCTTGCTTATGTCGTTGTTCAGGCAGTGTGCTTTTTATGCGGCAATACTTGCAAATGCTGTTCTCTACGGTGAGTAGGTGTATTCTCGAGTTGTCCACGCAGCCTCCTATGCTGAACCAGCTATTCCTCAGGCATAGAGCTCATCCTGTACTGCTGGATCACCCACTCTCTCCTTTCCCGCCGCGACAAGTGGAGACGGGCGGGGACGTTCTACGTCGTGTTCAACACCGCGCTGCTCTGCTTCAGCACCATCTTCGTCGTCACCGAAGCCGTCTTCGGGCTCGAGACCTGGGTTCTGCACCGGGACTTTCCTGGCGGACCGGAGGAGTACTCGGAGGCGTTCGTGTCGGTGTGGTACACGACGTTCAGCACCGCGTCGTGCGCTGCGGTCAACCTGCTCAACGAGGGCCTGATGGTGGGCGCCTTCGAGATGCTCTCACCCACGTGGCATCTGATCTCCGAATCCGCCAGATCTATCGCTGCCACTGCCTGTGGCAAGACGCGCGCGTCATCGTCGTCCCGCTGCTCCTCTACGCCGCCTCCTTCGGTCAGTCCACCGTTCCCTCTGCACCGCACCGCACCGACCGCACCGCCCGCAGGCCTTTCCATCGCGCAGCTCGTCGCCTCCGGCGGGCCGCACGAGAACTTCTTCGCCGGCCTCGCCAAGTCGATCGGCACCGCGTACCTCGCGTCCGTCATCGTCCTCGGCGTGCTCGTCACCGCGCTCATCGTCGCGCGGCTCACGCACACGATGCGGCTGTCGCGGCCCGGCGCGCGGCGCGCCGGCCTCGCCCTCGACGCGTCGTCGCGCATCGTCGTCGAGTCGGAGCTGCCGTGCGCGGCGCTCGGGGTCGCGTACCTCGCGACGTTCGCCGCGCGGAGCGACCTCTGCGTGTTCTTTGGCGCGGTGTACGCGATATCGAAGGTGCGCCGTCGCGGTCCGCGCCCGGTTCCTGCTCGAGGGAGCGCTGACGGAGTTTGGTGCACGCTTGGGGCGTCGGGCAGGTCATCGCGCCGCAGGTGATCCTGCTCCGGATAGTGAGCGGGGCGACGTTCGCGTCCGCGGCGGACACGGCGATTTTGACGACCGTGCCGGTGCTCACGATGCCCTCGATATCGGACGAGGTCCACTCCTACGGGGGCGGCGCGTGTGTGAGAGACGCTGATGCCGCCGAAGATGCGTCGGACAAGGTTTGACGGATTGGATCTCGCCTGTCCCCATGCTGTCGTCGTTCACTGTATTGCTACCACCGTCTCAGTTTAGAATCATCTTAATGGGTCCCGTTCGTGCCTGATAGACAATTCTTTGTATCCGTTATCTGTAGACTGACCTGTGTAACTCCTTCGGTATCACGGATCAGTGTCGTACGTATCGTTTGAATAACTTCCGTCCTGAATTAGAATAGAGCGAAACGTTTCGAGTGTGGAGGGAAAAGGCACGAGCAGTCAAAGTTGACGTCTAGAGATACTTCTTGTTCAGTCCTACTTTACGAAGAAAGATGGACCTTCGTGAGCTGCACACGAGGGGTTTCAACTGTCGCTGGAACTCGGACTGGAAACCGGTCGAACGCGACGAAGCCGCTTCGCTCTGCAGCATTTAAGAAAGCCCGCAAGTGGCTCAGGTTGTCGAGCGAGCATCACTCTACACCTCCTCAGCACACCTAGCCGTCCCAGAGACATCATGCATCTCTCTTCATTTTCGGCTCTGATCGTCGTCGCGGCTTGTGTCGGTATTGGAATGGCGCTTCCTGCGTCTTCCACGACGGCGTCCTCCTCTGCCGTATCCTCTTCTTCCAAGGCCTCCTCCTCGAGTGGTGCGGCGTCCTCTTCCAGTGCATCGGCGGTCCCCACATCGTCTTCATCGCTGTTGCCGACTGCGACGTCCTCGTCCTCTGCACATTCGACCTCCACCGCATCCTCTGCAACTCCGACCCCGTCATCTTCCTCTACCGCGAGCGCATCAGAGACTTCTGGTGAGTGGAGTTCGTTGGCGCTGGCATGGGAGCAAAGCGACGACCTCTTATTTATTCTTCGGTAGTTGCCAGCGTGGCCGACCCCATGAGCTGGCTGTCGTAGAAGCAGTGAACGAGAAGCAGAGTAAGCATGTTTCTCCTCCGTTCGCTACTGACCGATACTTATGGATGTTTTGTGAAAGGTTTTCAGTGGATTTCCGCTGTCGGAGGACTCGGATGCTCTCCGCCGACTCCAGGGGTATGTTATGCGTCGAGAATAACATAGTAGAGAATGGTGATGGCGATGTTTCGGTTCATCTCGGAAGATCTTTCGGAACTCTGTATGTGTATGTACAAAGGCACGAAGTTGGATGGACATATGATATCATTTCAAAACGAGACTGTCGGAAGAGGAGAGACCCGTCTCGTGCTACACGGGGGCGGCATACTAACGTGAGATGTGATAATGCATCGCCCATCGAAGACAGCTGTCGTATCGTTCTGGACAGTGAAGTATACCACGAACCGGATTAGACAGTACCCCTCGCGCATGGGAATTACAAAGGTACGACTCGCAGCCAAAACGAGCATATACATATACGTCTTGTTCTATGCGGACAGATAGACGGCTATCGTTGTCGCACAAAGTTGTACCGCGTGGGACAGCGGTGCGTTACAAGTATAAGAAGGCGTTCGGCCGCCCGAGCTGTTCAACGAGCCCCACATATCCTCTCAGCGCCTCTACAAGAGCCCATGCACATGAAGTTCCTCACCCTGGTACCATTCCTTGTCGCCGTGACTTGTATCAGTGCTGCAATGGGGGCGCCCGCCTCCTCCGCGCTTGCGAGCGCGGAAAGACCAAGTGAGTGGATCAAGGCATCATATTTATGAGACGCTCTTGACCGGCTTCTCTCTTCTGTACAGTTATCAGCGTCATAGAGCTGTCCTGGCTCGAAGACAGAGAGTAAATGAGCAGGTCTAGTGAGTAGGATGCTTGTTCGCTCGTCGATAGTCAACGCTTAGGGGTGTCTTCTTACATAGTAGAGGGCATGAGCTTTCTGAGTCCGAAAGACGAAGTTAGATGGAAGTATATGCCGATATGTGTGCATACCAGATGTATCCGCGAATGCCGCCTTAGCCGGCGGGGATGCCGATGGAATATCCCTTACCCTCGCTGTCTCGTCCGGCACCAACTTGGCACTGGCGTTCGCGGGATCTTGCTACCGCCTGGTGAGATGAACGAGCTTCAAGGAGTGTGTAAGCAGGGGATTCTTCGAAAGAGTGCGGACATAGGCGCATGAGGGAAAAGATGGTGATCCGAGCCACCTGAGACGGGATCAAGTCCTCACAATCTGGCCACCCGGCCCGGTCGGAGGTCGCGTGGCGCCGCCCGCCGAAACTCCGACTCCTGGACTCCAACTCCTGCCACATCGCATCTTCGTCAGACCATCCACAGCCTCGAATCTAAGTAGCTTTCTCTCCTCCAGCGACGGCGTAAAGAGCGGCTCTGTGTTCAGCGACCTCTTATCAAGCGGTAGATGTACCCCAAATCTCGAACTTCCCCGGTAACTAATGGAACACCAGACCACCGGCACCCACGCACCCACAACGAAGCCGGATGTAGCGAAGAAATAGCGTATTTCAGCACCCAACGCATACATGTGGGAGTCCGCAGAGAGCACCCACTTTGGCGCAGAGCCTGCACTTGCACTTTCTACTCCGCTACCCTCCGACCCGGAAATGCCTCCCCCACCTTCTAACATCGTCTTTGAGCAAGTTAAAACACCCACAGGTACGCAGTGATACTCACGACTTGTTTGATTCCTTACGTATGCTCATAATTCTTTCAGAAAAATTGGCACAGGACGCTGTAGATCTCATGATCCCTCTCTCGAAAAATGGCGATTATTCCATCTTAATTCGGCCGCTCTCATGGCTTACGCGTTAGGTTTTACAGAGAACATGATGCGTGCAATGACAGGAGATGATATGACTCGCCTCCCTAGTCTCATTGGTCTCTTGATACGCCCTATCGTTCTCGTTGGGGGCGTTGGCCACACATACACTGCTCGCGATGAACATGGCGTCCTTGTGGGCTTTCTGATGTTCACACTTCCTGGACAGCGCTTGCTATCGACGTGCGTCCGATGTTTTCTCTGCTCATGCATAATCTGGCTAAATAGAATCGCGGTTGTATATCAGCGATGAGCAGCGTAAGATGGGGATGTACTCCTACGTTGCGGATCTTCCGAAGGACGCCAAGGACTACTTCCAGAAAGCTGTGGGTCTGACGCTTGAGTACTGTGTCCGACTTCATTATTCACTTGCATGCGTAGAATATAGAGGACATTCCAAGAGTCAAGGACGAGATATTCGGAGTCAAGGATTCCGATCGGGGGATGTATTGGTGCAACTTCGCCATGGTCCGCGAGGTCCATCAAAACAAGGGTCTCGCAGCGCGCATGTTTCAAATGGCGTTTAATGAGGTGCGTAATCGTAGTAGCTTTGTTTTCTGATTGGGGATACACGGCGGTCGGTGCACTAACAAGTGTCCACAGGCCGCCACAATGAACGCTACAGTGGGATTGATGACCACGAACCAAATGAACGTAAGCAGTGCTATGTATCGGCTCCTGGGAGGACTCATCGATCCGAATTGGTAATCAAGGTTCCCGTGTACGAGAGTATGGGATTCGCGCTCCGAGGTCACGAAACCATGCAGTCACCTTGGACCGAGTATCGCATTTGGTGCATGTCAACAGAGAAGAGGGCTTAGATAACCGGAGCGGGGTGCAATGTACGAGACGTGACATCACAGAACGTAGTCCATTTGTAGAAGTTGTATTGAAAGCATATGTTCGCTGAAAGCGTAAGGATCAGTATCTGGTAAAGCCTACGACTGAAATCTGCTTGTTTCACGCCGTTGCTTTCGCGTTAAATATCATGTGTTTAACGGTCATTTATAGGAAAGAAATCGCACAGTGCACTGGCCTCAATCACGGACTGTCATCACCAGCCGCCAGCGGCCGCTATCGCGGGAAGCGCAAGGATCGGACCGCGCAAGATGTCAGAGCATGTGGATAACCATATAGATATACAATCACCACTGCTATACGTTCACAGCTGCCAATCGAGAAACGGCTGTGTTGGACTCTGTCCATGCGCGGCGCTGAATAGAGAGTCAGATGTGTGTAGGTGAGACCTGGCGGGGTGGAGGACGACGTATTCGAACGACCGACCGGGTACAACGGGCAGGTTTCAAGATGGTGTATGTCACGGTCACGCCTACTCAATTCCATAGCATGCGCACACAGTTGGAGGACACTGGTACTGCACGAAATAATGCCTAACGCACAAAAAGGAACACATTTCAATAAGTCGACTCGAGTGCGGTAGACGACGCGCAACGTGGGTTTGTCGCAGCGCCATCTCCGTCGTTCATCACGGAAGGTCATACATGTACAAGAGGAGCGGTTCTACTAATCGGGGAAGATTAGAAGTAGTTCGCTCCCGTTCGCGATACCACAAAGAGCTCACCTATACGTTTGCTAAGCGCGCCTTGATTGCAGCTCGGAGCTTGATCAGAGCCACATATTCTCTTGGGGAGGAGAGACGGCATCGCCTACCACAGATCCGTGAGGTTCAACGGCGACGTGAGAGCGGAAAACACTTACCGTCTTGAGGAACCGGGGACGCCTTGACAGACGTACTGATCCCGGCGATCGCGAAGAGTGCAGAGACGATCAAGTGAAGACGCATGTTGGAGAGGTGCGTTCTGAGCTGTGGAACTTGCGCAACGCCGTCCAATATATGCTGCGCCGGTATCGGTGAGTTATCGCCCCATCGATGATGATCCGAACCTAGGACGACGTTAGTGTCCTCGAAGTGAGAGTTCCGAGAACGAGCGCACATACGGATGCGGCTAGCTGTCAACTTAGAGGCTGTTGGAACGAGCTAGAAGTCGGTTCGCGTGGAACCACGGTGGTTGTGACCACCCTTCTTGACTCTTGCCTTCATACGGAAGACAGACGTATCCGGAGAGTCCGCACCGAGTGACGAGCACGGAGGCGGCACGGAGGAGAATGCGTTTTACGCTGACAGGCGGAGATGTCATGTGGGATATGGGGGTTAGAGCGCATCATAAAAGGAATAGAACAGAAACGCAACGACAGCCAAACTCTCGCGATAACAGTATATCGGAGTCACCTTCCATTCACCTACACTTTGTCTGCTTATGCGCTCCCGCTATTAGCGTGAGACGCAACATATCGGCGGGGATCAAAGTTCATATGCATACATAGATGCACACGATACGAAGGAAGACATCCATGCACAGAAACCGAAGCCAGCGGAACTGCCGCGCCGCGCGGAATGCACGTCGACAGTTTCGCTTGATCGGTCCGAAATGAGTCGCTGATAAACACATGAAGGACTGTCGATACTGATAACAAAGAGAAACCATAGTAGCACATCACGCTATACGCGACGGCGCTCAAGCACTAGGTGAAACTTTGTGCTTGGGGGAATCAATTCAGGGCACTCATCTTATGTTATGACGTCATCGAATCTTCTCGGTGATACCTGCGGTTGTGGCAGTAAGTGATCGAGCCTATCGCAGCGTTGTGTGTCACTGGCAACTTGGCATGACACGCAGCATGATCGTCTGCCAGGAACAACCCTGCGGCATGATGCCATGGACCGTCAGTGTAAGCTCAAAACTGGCTAGTCCGCGGAGGAACTCTTACCGTGAGCATCACAGTAGTTCGTTCAGGCAACGTCAAACCCTGTTGAAAAAAAAACGCGACCACGTACGCGGCTCAAACGGAGACACAGGATGTCGACCGTTCTCGCGCACATAGAGACGGTGTCCCGTGCGGAGGAGTTCCGCCCGAGATCATATTCACGCGTATGACTGCAGGAGATGCGATATATGCGAAGAAGTTGCTCTTGTCACCATGAACGAGCCGTAGAAGACGTGGCGCTGGTAGAGCTGGAAGGAGGAACGGCGAGAAGCCAGCGTGGACCGGGGTTATGACGGAGCGGAGGGCGAAAACAAAGGGGGTGTCGCTGAGGACGGGGGAGGACGCGCTGCCCATGGCCTGGCAGCTTGTGATCGGCGGCGACGCATGCTGCGAAACCGCGTCCAAACTTGCACGTGTACGCCCCTTCGGTTTATCGAGTCGTGCTCCATCGTGGTGGCTCTTCATGAGGATGGGAGTGCGCGTCTGATCCGCGTCGTCCTGTGTTTGAAGTGAGCGCTCCCAGGGCATGAAGACCGAGGCGGGACAACAAGACATCGGGATATGGGTGCCCCCGATGGGGTAGCGGTTGTGGTATGATGTTGGTGTGCAAGAGCCTGGGTTTAGAAACAGGGGTAACCGCTAGCCCGCGATCCCGATGACTCTTAGGATAAAGTCGTTTTAGTCGACGGCAGGGGTGTTGTAACGAGAGTGAATATACCTGGACGTAGTCCTACCGGGCGATCTAAACGTCCGACGTGGATCGTTGGCGGAGTTTGTAGAGGAGAAAGAATCGACGAACTGGGGGAACATGAAGTCGGCGAGAGAAGACGTGTGTTGTGGCAAGGAACCATGAAGACGTCAGAAGGCGATCCCGCGAAGGAGTGGGGGATACAAGGGTGGTGGGGAGGACGCTCGAGTACGGTATTTCAGTGCACATAGAGGATGCACAGGAACTGAAACGCCACGGCGCTGATTCCGGGATGGCGACAGCGGAGACCCTGACTGTTCGAGCGAATGCAGAGCCCCAGAACCACGTCTGGAAAGACTCTCATGGTGATTTTGATTGCGGGGCATCGTTCCCGGTTCCGCCCTGCTTCTTGGCCGAGGGGAGCATGGCGGAGGTACAAATCGTCTCCGTGGTAGAAGGAGGGGCGGCACTTCAGGGGAATGGCGCGGTCGCAGAAACGCGAGGTCCGGGGTGCGAGGGACACGCGACGCGGAGAGGGAGAGACGGACCGGCGCTGAGTGGACGTGAGGGCCAGGGAACGCCTCATACCGGCCATGCCAAAAATGAGGGACTCTGACGAAGAGTGTCAAAGGGACCGTCCAGGTATCTGTGCCGGCAAGGACAGCACCCGCAAAAGAGCCCGCTCGCAGCAATGCCACAACATATGCAACGGTTGCTCACTTGCTATATCGCGCCTTCTCGACAATCCCGCCCGCCCGCTCCACAAAATGACAACACCCGATAGTCCGTGAGAGACCACACCATGACTATAAGGGAGTGCATCCGTCGAAGAAACTCCATCTTGCGGAAGTACGTTTTGAAAGTCCCAGTGAGGGTGCTGGACGGAGACCCGGAATTATCGAGGGAACGGTGCTGGCTGCTGACGAGCAGGAAATGGAGCTTATGATCAGGACACGATTGAAATAGGCCGGCGACAGAGGAAGAAGAGACCGGCGGTGGTGAATGCAACCTGAGCTCAATTCCGCCCCGAAAAACGGTCCCGGCTCCCGGGGATGGGCGGCGGTCCGTGGGTCCGGCCACGTGGCCGGCTCCCGACGCCGCGATCCGTTTCCCCGGCCACTCCGTCTTGGGCGCATTCTTCTTAGTCTGTAAGTGGTGACTCACATAGTGCCAACCCTTGTATACTCTGTCCATACCGCCACATACACGGAGGTCGAATATTGGTGCCACTTCATCTTCTCGATGCCACCACCCCGCACTCTCACTCAGCGAAGTTCAAGAAGCGATCCACTAGGATATACACCCGGCAATGGTGAGTGCATGCCCCGAATCTGACCAATGTCCTGTTAACCAGTGCATCCAGTCGCTTTGACCCTTTCCACCCTCAACTTGAGCAGTGTCGCCAACGTTCGCCTCGACCTCCCTCGGCCCTTCGCTCTGGCTTTCCCTCATACCTCCGCGATCTCCTCCGGCTCACCCCTCTCCGCGCACAAAGCGCGTCCACCAGCCCCACTTTTCTGTCGCGGTGGCCTTGCTATACTAACGTGTTGTTGACCGCGTTTCGTATCCGCATCCCTGCCGCAAAGAGGTATATCACCCGAACGCATGTCGCCGCGTGCTCGAAGACATCGAGCTGCGCTACCACGGTCCACAGCGACATCTCGAACCGCACGAAAATCGTTGTAGAGGTGCTCCAATTCGGATGCTCTTCCTGAGCGGGAAGAGCTGGGACTGGGCGGGTTCAACCAGGGCGCCATAGTGATCGAACGCTCATTTAGCGCGGTCAGTTGCGCTTCATTTCCTCCCTTTCCAAGCCGCTTGGCTCCACGAAACATCCTGATTTTCTTTTCCTCTCTCGCCTGCTCGCAACGCACTGAGCCCGCGCTAGTCCACAGAATCGCTGAACCTATCAGCCCCTTGAACCCATCGCCCCGCGAGATCAGAAGCTCATCGGCCCCGACATCCGCACCATCTGGCCGTACTTCGTCTCCGGATCCGAGGTGGCGCACGACAACCCCTGTACTGATCGCACCTGCAAGGATGTTCCAGGCAAGATTCACGAGGTTGAGATCGCGACGGGCTCTCGCTTCAACTCCGCTTTGACCGACGTCGCACTGTGAACACCTTCATCCATGGCTCCCCATGCACCTCCTCCGACTGGTCGCGTCAAGTCGCCCACTTCGCCCCTCTCGGCCACCACGTCCTCGTTCCCGATTTCCGAGGATACCGGGGCATGTCGGACGCTGAGAACCTCACCGATGTCGTCGCGATTGGACACGACTGGTGCGTCCACTCTTGCTCTATCCCTATATGCGAGACCCTGCGTTGCTGAAGCCGTCGGTTCTGTCAGAGGAACCGCGCTTGTGTCGGCGCTGGTTCACCACTTCCAGCACCGCTTCCGTGCGTTCGTGTGGCTCGCGGCCGCGTATTTCCCGTGCAACCCGCATGCGGTTCGACCTCGAGCGGATGTGCGCGACGCTCAAGAAGGCTAGCGGGAGCGAGCACTGCCGATACTGGAAGCTCTTGACCGCCCCACGCGCCGGCGCGAGGCTCGTTGAGGAAAAGGTGCGCTCATCCATTAACGGCAAAATTGGCGGCCCGCAGTGATCGATGGTTCTTTTGCGATCAGATGGACAGCTTCTTGCAGCTACTCTACACGGTTTATCTGGACGCGTGGGTCGAACACTTCTGCCGCAGCGGTGCAGTCGGCAAGTAGCTTGAAGAAGACCGCCGTCCGGGCTCCCGAAGTGGCTATCTGAATATGTAGGGCGGCCTTGGCGCGCGCCAACTAATCTCTGAAGTCTGTTCATCCAGGAATACAAGCGCATCCGCAGCGTTCTGCTGGAGGGAGGGATGACGTCACCGGTCACCTGTTACCAAGTTGCCGCCAACAACGGAAACATGGCCGGTCACAAGGGTACACCTCTCGCGGGCTGTCGTCCAGCTGATACACCATCTCACAGCCTTCTTTCCGACAGCTCTCCTGGAGGAGCAGTGGCACGTCAAGAAGCCCGTGCTGTTCTCCGCGGCGACTCTCGGCCACGTCAGCCGCCACGCGCCGAACTAGAAGAGCGGCCTCTCGCCAAGTACGCTACCTACTCGAGCTCAACGTCGGGTACTGGCCACAGCTGGAGGCCACCGAACAGATGAACGAAGGTCTTCAGTAATCGATTCATTGTGTTGGTATCTGGGCGCGCATCAATGTCGTTCTCTGTACATATTCCGTGTTCGAGAGCTCTGATCCTATTTATCTCACGTCACAGGCACAAAAAAATCAACTTCCGCCTGTACACTCATCAGCTTGTGCAGGTACCGTCGCATGTAACAACGGTGGATCTTGCGCACCTCTTGACGTGGTCGCGACAGCCGATTGCATTCGCTCGCGCACGACCATTTCCCCGATTGATTCTTCGGCTTCGACAGACGAAACGCTCCCCATCGCAGACGATCTCCAGCTCCACCTTGGTCGCACACACCAAACAGTGGGGCAACGTGCTCGCCAAGACCTCGACAGCGCGCGCGCCCGAAGCCGCCGCAACGTCTGGTCGCATCGCACACGCGTTGTCCGCGTCGTCGTCTATGTACCATGAAAAATCGGACGCTCGCGCTCTGAAGACCGAACAACGGAGCGCGGAGGGGGAGTGTCACGAGCTCCGCGATCCACGCGATCCCCACGGTGAACGACGCGGTGAGAAGCCCGATGATGAGGTTGCGCAGCGCGTCGCTGGTCCCGTATGCGAGGGCGCACAGAACCGCTAGGATGACCGCGTTGGTGCGCTTGTGCATCGAGATCTCGAGGTCCACCGTACCGTCCAGTTCGGAAAGGGATGGTCTACGGCGGTGATGTGAGTTTCCGTTGAAGAGGCGGGAGTCGCAGTAAAAGCTCGTACCTGTGCGAGACAGAACGGCTATGGTGACTGTGGGGAGGCCCCTGATGATCTCCGAAAGAGGGGCAGTGCGCTGCAGCGTGTGCGGACTTGGGTTTGACGTGCTGTAATGGAAGTCAGTGGTGGAGGACCCGTTTGTGCCGCATCTGCCCGCGGTAGCGCTCGTCGACGCATCGCCCGCCGTCGCCGGCACGGCCATCCCCATATAAGCTTCCTTCAAGATCGCACGTGTGCTATTTCGCGCGCGTTTCGTGATAAGGCAATCCGGCGTGTGAAAGCGACAATGTGCACGGGCCACTCGATGCACACTCTCGATAATCATCATCCGGCGCATAACCCGCCTCTCCCCCAAGTTGACCGCTCCCCGCCATGTCGGCCATCGAATCCTGCTTGTCCTGTCCCCGCGTCCCTCTGGATATCTTGGAGAATATAATACAACAACTTTCCCCCCGCAACGACAGACACACGCTTTGCGCCTGTACCACCGTTTCCCGCATGTGGCTCCCTGCAAGCAGACACGTTCTATGGTCCAGAGACACGCGGCTCACAGTGGAACAGGCAGATGTAATAGTGAGTATCCTTATGCCATGGGTGTATCACCGCGCCTCGAGACCTATGCTGGACTCCCTCCACCGCACAACCACTGTTCTTCAACGTCATTATCGCTCTCATGGCTCATCACGCTCCTCCCAGGTCCGGGGGAAGATCATCTGGACTGCAAGTCCCCACGAAAGCATCCTTGCCGTCTCGACATCCACCTCTGTCACTGCGCTCTGTCTGATATGCTGCACTCTGCCCTCTTTTCCATCACTTCGTCGCACCATCACCACCATCCCGACCTTGCATACCTTCCGTGTCCGAGGCATCCGATATGCTGTGCCAAGTTGGGAGCGCAATGAGAGATATCCTGAAGCATCCACAGCACTTCAACACTTCGAAATACACAGCGATTCGGCGCTCGACGAGTGGAAATTTGTGAGACAATTGCTGCACTGGTTGGCCAGCACACCAACACGGAGCTCCATCACTGTTCATATCCTCATGAAGCGGCTCGCGAGGCTGAATTACTGCCCTATACCGGAACGATCGACCGCCATTGATCAACTCCTCGGATTCGAATATCTCATGGTCTCGGGTCTCACAGGTCAGTACACGGCTCCGGAATCTGTGACGCTTCCCGCTTACCTTCACGACCCATCCACAGAATTTCCATTCACTCGTCCAGGTCTTGAGCACTTGCAAGATATCGCACTCTGTCTCACAAACGGCGATGTGAAAGACCTACTGGCGCTCGTACGCGCACTCGGGGACGGGTGTGACATCCCAGAGCTGCGCAAGCTCACACTCGCCTTTCCTCGAGTCGCGCTCTCTCGCGCGGTCAAGTCCCTCACGGTGCTCGCGGAACTAGCCAGGTTGATCGGGCGCAGTCGTTTTGCTGGCTTGGAGACGATGACGTTCACCCTGATCGTCGAGGACTACGAGGAGAGCCACGGAGCCACCCCGACCGCGATCGTGGCGGCACAACACGTCTTCGATGCGCTGGCGAGAGTGCGGGCGGACTTCATCATTCGGGCGACCATGATGGTGTCCCTCGCGAACAACATCCACCCTTTCGTCCCGCTCTGGTCTAGGGCCGTGCCATTCGAAGACCCCCACACCAACACCCCCACACGGTTGTCTCCCCGTCTCCCTCCGGAAATCTCGGACATGATCATCCGATGTCTCAATCCGTACTTAGACGCAACCACACTTGCGCACTGCGCCCTCGTCTCCCACAGTTGGCGCCCTGCAAGTATGCATGCCATCCAGCTGGCCCAGAGCTCATGGTGGAAGTTCACAATCAAGGAAGCATATTCATTGTTCACCAGTGTTGCTCCTACATCATCGTCAACTTCATTTTCGCGAGCATCAAAAATCTCTGTGAGGGCAGATAGCAACGGAGGGAACCACTCGTCATCCTGGAACACGGTGCTCGCCTGCATGGCACGCCACACCCCCACCCTCCAGACCATCTGCATGGGAGGTCTCATTTTTGACTCTAGGATTCAAGCGCAGCACGCAGCTGCATGTCTCTCAGCCTTCACCCATCTCACGAGGTTGGAGCTATCGGACAGCAAATTTCCGTCTTTCACGCTCTTCCGTCGTACATTGGCTGCACTCCCCAGGTTAAGCCATCTCACCACGGAGGACGTTTCCTTCCCCATATATCCTGTCGACACCACAGCAATATTGCGCCAATCCTCACGACCAGTTCTGGAAACCCTCAGCATCCGTGGAAAGAAGAGTGGTTGTGGTGACATCTTGTTACACTACCTCGCAAGCACTCCCTCGTGCACTTCCCTCAGGAGCCTCCATTTCCGATGTCTTGAGCCATCGACTTCGAGTCCGTTCACAGTTCTGCGCACGGCTGCCTTTTCAAAACTGCTGCCTTTCGTCGGCAACTTCGATTTCAGCTATGGCTCTCACACCGGTACGTCTATCTGCACCCTCGCACGCCCTGGTTCATGCTGATGGTACCAATACAGACCTATCTTTCCTATCGAGCTTGCAAAGTGGGAGGCATGTCGACCTCAAATTTCCAGCAGCCACGACCAAGACTCTCCTTGCGATCGCGGACGGAATGAACAGCACATATCTACGCCGCATCAATTTGGACTTACCCCTCGTCGCCCTGACGAGCGCATCGGCCGCGGACATCACCAAACTCGCAGGGCTCACTTCCGGTGCTGCATTCGCACGCGTAGAGTCGGCGTGTTTCACTTTCCGCATGGGGAACCCTGAGTCGGAGGGAGACGCCGTCTTGGAACCCGAGGCCGCGGCCGCATTGGGGAAGCGCGTGGCGGAGATCGTGGCCAGCGCGTGGCCTCCCAGCAGTAGACGGGTGGACGTGGAGATTTGGATCCATAGCGGTAAAGGGGAAATGGTATGGGAGGGAATTTCACGAGCAAAACCTGTCAAGACGACAGAGCCAGCTCGTGGCTACGAGAAAAATCCCGGTGGCTACGAGAAACGTCTCCGAAGCTTCAAAGGGAGGTGGGGCATGTGGAGGGCCAGGTTAGCCTAGGATGCCTAGTACATATTATGGCACGAGCTGATCAGCGAACGTACGAGCACTATGAGCGAAGGGGGGCTTACCACATCCCGTCGGGATCCTAGTAGCACGGTGGGCGTCCGTGCCGGAGGGTGGCCGCCGTTCAAAAAGTAGAGCGCCTCGTACTTCGGGCTTCTCCGGTCGGACTCTGAACCTTATCTACAGACTCGTCCACCGACTCGTTCCTGTAGCTGTAGATACTTCTACCACCATGTATTCTACCCACTTCTTTCATTAATTGTCTTTCTCGGCCCGTGACGCTCGCGCTTCAACAGTTGTTCGGAGGCAAGCGTGACTTCGCGCACGATGGCTGACGCGGCGGTGGCGGCGGTGTGGTGCCCCGCGCGAGTGAACGCAGATGGACATTCATGGAAGAGAACTTGCTGAACACCGGAACCCGGAATGCCCCATCTATATATATATGCGCGGCTTGTCCAGACTCGATCCCAGCTCATAACAATGAACGTTCATCTGCATCGAACGTGATCAGTACTTCAACGTGGTAGTAACGGACCGTGCCGACTCGCCACTTCCGACATCCCCTGAAGAAACAGTGAATGACTGCGTGAAAGGGTAGATCGACCACAGAACCCAACGCAGTGCCACAATCATCAGGAGGGGAAAATGCACACCGTCGATTCTACAGCTTCGGAGCTACAAAAGGACCAACGTCCGAATTCTACACCTGTCTCCGATCGCACCGACCCGGAAGGTGCAACTGTAAACTCACGCCGTGACCTCCTTCGTCGCATACACCGGTCGCGGTACGGCGCCCGGGATCTCCTCGTCCGGACGGTCCGCGTCGAGGTCCCCTCATACCCGAAGTAGCGCCACATCATGTGGATGTCGACGCCGGCCTGTTCCTGATCGCGCGTGCCGATGATGCCCTGACACTGGTAGACTGACTTCGTCTGACGAAGGGCGCACAGTCAGCACAGCGCGCGCGAGTCAAGGACGCGGGAAGAGTGGTAGGAGAGGTTGGAACCAGAAGAGGAGGAATCGCGTGCAGAGCGAAGACGCGAGTGGGGAGGAGAAGATACTCACCAGACCGAGGGACACCTTGATCACCCGCGCGCCCGGGGTGTACTTCTCCAGCGCGAGGTCCTCCTCGTCCGTCTTCTCCTCCTTCTCACCCTCCCAGTCCTGCCCGACCGACTCGACAACCTCCCTCGACGCAACCTCCGCCTCAGCCCTCTCCTCGCGCTCAGCCCGCTTGATCAGCCGGATGACGTTCCACGCCGCAGCTTCGCCCTGGAAGAACGTATTGTGCCCCGCGTTCACCGCACCGAACGCGTCCGCCGCGTCCCCGATCGCAAAGATGTGTGCCGCCGCGACGCGCGTCCTCGCGTCCTCGATGGCCTCGAGCTGCACCTGTGACGAGGACTCGGAGGCGTTGTCGGCGGTCGCAGGCTCGGACGCGTCGTTTGAGCGGACGTCGATGGGGGAGAGCTCTGTCGACGAGGGTCCGGCAGAGGTGGAGGCCGTCGCGAGGGAGCGCATGGAGGGCGGTCGGGAATTCGGACACATGGGCGGGCTCCACGGTCTGGAGCGTGCGCCGGATGCGTGCGAGGTCGTTGTCGGGGCCATCGGTGACAACGGAGCGAGGAAAGGCGCCGGGGAGGAGCTGTAATCGCACGGCGTTGAGCACGGGGATCAAGTCGAAAACACCGGCGAGGGCGCTTACCACCAGCTCCCCCTGTACTTCGCGCCTGCTGTGTGCGGACGACGCGCTCGCCGTTGCAGTGCTTGTTGTCGGCGAGTGAGGCGAGGTAGAGGCGTTCGCCGAGAATGGTGCAATCGTTCAGAGCTGAGAGGATAGATATGACCGGTCATTCCTTGGTAAAACCGTAGTGCACGAGAAAGGACCATACTTACTATCGCTGTGCATCGCCTCGTCGAACCTCGGCAGGAGGCGATGACGAGAGTGTAGCAAGGCGACATTTGCAGCTGGATAGATCTCCGCAACATCCGATACAAATTCTAGAGGACCAGGCCGCGGTTAGCATACCAGAAAATGCGGGATAGAGATCTCAGATCCCAGAAATTGAATGGGCCAGCCAGATCTGACGACAATGACCCATCCCATAATAACATCCGCGCTCCCACAAAAGAGCGGTGGCCCAGGACTCCAGCCAGCCTCTACGATAGCCACTGCAGCACACAGAACGTCATCGCGGCAGCCTCGACCGTGTCTCAAGTGCCATGGTACGCATAAATGCGCAGCCAACGCTCACGACCGGCCCCCGGAGAAGCTACTGGCCGTGGGCACCAGGACAAGGGCGGTGCGCGCGATCGAACCACACGGCCGCACGTTCATGACGGTTTACTAACGTGGAGACTGCAGTGGTGGGTAGGGGGGAATGCGGGGACAATGCGCGAGATGAAAGGAAGAGCACTCACGGATAACAATGGCACCCGCACCGACGACCAGGATGGAAGCCGCGCGCGAGAGGCGTTGGAACTGCTTGAGGAACGCGACCCGGCCCTCCTTCGTGCCGCGCGCCACGTCGAGAACCTCCGCCTTCTCCGTATCCTCCGTGGCAGGCGTCCAGAGGTTGATGGGAGAGGGGAGGTGCGAGCCGAGGGTGTAGATGAGCTAGTGGAAGTGGAGGGTCCGGTCGGCCTCGGAAACGCCGTGCTTCGGGAACGCACGCTCAAGGGTGAGGGTGTGCTTCGCGAGGGACGCCACGGATGCGTGTACCACGACCGAGCGTGCGGGGTCTGTGTATGCGGGAGACACGAGGGAGCCGGGGGTGGAGCTGGTGCGCGAAGGGAGGAAGGCGGTTTGTAGGGGATGAAGGCCTTGTGCTCATGGCCGGGGAGAACGGCGTGCCGTGGGAGGACAAAACATGATTGATGTGCGAGTCGCAGTTGACGAGAACGACGTGCCAGCCGTGGTGGAGGCCCTGGCGAGGATAGTGGCAGCACGGGCCTCGCCGTAGCTTCCACCGAGGATGGCGACGATCTTCATGGTGTTCGTGCAAGGTGTGCCGAGGGCGTCGGAGAGGGCCAGAACGCAGTTCGTATTACGAGGTCACGGTAGAGTAAGCGGGGAGAGGCCAGACGGGAGGAACGCTGCCCAGCACTCGGCTGGTGCGGGCAGGAGAGAGAGAGACACGCTCGAGCTGGAGTCCCCTACGGCATGCAGAAAATCTTATCAGATACCGACGATAACCGTTGTGCCGCCCATTGGCCTCCGCGATCAGGCGCCCGGGCGTTCGAAACCCTTGCCCCGACCATGGCCAGCTGGCCAGCTACAACGCAACTAAGTATCTGGGCCCACTCCGCGCGCGCGAGTCGGCGGGCCCTTGGCGACTCGACCGCAGTGACCGCTGGACACTGCCCGTTCCCGGGACGGCCTCGCTTGGGACGGTGCGGACGTGTCTTTCTCAGCCCGTCTGCGACGTTACAAACCCCCCGCCGGGCGCGGAGCATCCGAGTGACGGAGAGGGAGGACGCCGACGCCGGAATTTGTGCCAGCCGTCGTCCTCCCGCACCCCCTTCGGCGGGAGTTCTCAGCACCGACTCCGAACGGGAACCCCGCATTGCGTCGCGCACGATGTTCGACCGTCTGGACATGAACCCATTCTAGCGCAAGCAGGCGTGTAAGAGGGGCGGGGAACGTATGGGTGCCGCATCAGCCCAGCGGTATTTTTTGTAAGTCTATCTTTTCTCGCGTGGTGACTGACGTGAAACGCACTTGGAATCGTGCCTCCACGGCGACGCACGCTACCCATTCTTGTCGCCACGACACCTGCGATGTTTCTACTTATGTCGGCCTCTTCATAAAGCGGACCGGGGTCGAACGCCAGCGCATCACTTAAGTGTGTATAGGATGATCGCAGCGGTACACCATGAAGGGTGAGTTCCTCAATGATTGCATCATGATCACTTACTACTCATTTCAAAGATCAGGTCCGTGACGCACCACTGCATGGCATCCCAGACCGCCATCAACCTCGACGATGCTGCCAAGGACGGATGCGATTCCGTTCGTCGCACCAGCACGCAAGGGGTCAGTTCGGCTCTGGATTCGTGAGTACCTCGCTGATGCGCACTATGTATCTAAGCTAGTCAAGCCCGCGCACCGTCGCCCGCTACGCTCCCGCACCGACAATCGGCGCCGTGAGCTGGGCAGACACCGCCGAACACGCCGGACAGAAACACCCTCGAATTTCCCTCCGCCATGTCCTTCGAGCCAGACCTGAGGCGATTCCTATGATAGCATTCACAGAAACCATCACCACGACGTACCCTGACGGGACAGGCGGCACGGTCTCGTCGTCTATCAGAGCCTCTGCATATGGGAAGGCTCATTCATGCGCGGCAGATGCGGCGACCACACGGGCGCGGCTTGAGCTTCACGGGCACCCACGAAAGAAGCGGTCTTCGCCAGAAAGAAGTCGCGCTTAGAGGGGAAAACCGCAGGACGCAAGCTCGAGCGCAACGGACGACCACTCGGATGCCGGAACCGGCGAAAAGCGGATGACCATCCCTGGCCCACCCTGCGTTCATCCCTCGCCGGCGAGGCTAGGGTCCTCGCTATGTTAAACCCTTCTAGTCGCGGCGCTTCAATGCCGCCGGTTACGGCACGCCCACTCAACTATTTGGAAGGATTTCGTTTCATGGACCATCGCTGCTGGTGCTGCGCCGGTATTATACCTCGAACCTATATGCGCTCCGTCGCCAGCTCACCCCTCGCCCCGCCTAACCATCCCCATCCTCAACCCCCACCATTATCGTTTTCATGCCCGTCACCGTCCGCAAAGTGTCCAGCCCCTCTGGTGAGCGCACCTCCCCCTCGACCTGTTCGTACATACCCTAACCCGGCGCGTGCAGAGGAGGAGATCCAGAATTACTCCCAAGTCCTCGCGGGCGCGTTCAACTACAGTACGGGACCTTCCCCTGTTGTGCTGCGCTTTGCAGCACCCCGTCGCTGACACGCCCACGTGCCCCCCACGCAGGGTACTTTGCAGGCGCGCTCATGAACGACGTCTCGCTCCAAATTCCTATGCACCGCGCACACCTCGCTGCCGCGCTCACCGGCGAGGGAGAGGTCTGGATCGCGGAGATGTCGGAGGAGGGCGTCGTTGGCGTCGCCATCTGGTAGGTCCATCTTTGATTCTTTTCCCCCGTGCCCTCGTCGTCGCGCGCTATGCTGACGTCTCGCGCGCCAGGTTTGGTCCGGGGTTCAAGTTCCTCTCCTCATGACACTGCGGGCAGGTGCCCTATTTCCCACAGGGCGATAGCCATGTCGCGGCGGTGGTATAGGTTTCCTTTGTCTTGAATGGACACATGGCTGTTGCGCGACGCGACAGTTAGACTTTTGTCTGCCTTGCGCATCGCTACCCCCCCGCCGGATAGCTTTCCTTGCACATGACTATACCCTGGCTATACCCCGACTATCGCCCCACGTGATAGGTAGACTAGCACATGGCTGTCGCGTCGCGCGCGAGGTTGCCTGCTGCTTCGCTATCCCTCGACTACCTATTGCCTCGCGCACAAAGTTGCCTGCCGCTTCGTTATATACCCAATAACTCGCCACCGGGAGCTCCTATGCAGTGTCCCCAACACCCTGTGACGCCCTCCTCCTTGCCCTCCCCGCCTGCCAGGACCACCGCAGCCTCCACAGTATCCCGCGGTCCATCAGGTATAGTCGATCCAGCAGTCTACAGATATCAAGCACATCCTCCAGGCACGCGTACCACTACACCACCCGCCGCAGCGCACGCAGCACGTGCTCACGATGCACACGCGCGAAGAATGGCTCAGTGATGGGATGAAGCGTGAGGGGGATGGGGGAGGACTTGCCGAGGTCATGGTGCCAGGTGGTGGAGCTGTCATTGGCGACGAGGCTAGCGCGCGCGGACTGACCCGCAACCATAAGCGCCGTCACTGGGCCTGAGAATAGCTACGCGCGGGGATAATCGAAGCATAGCGCTACCTTGCATGCGGGGCAATATTCGAGGTATAACGAAGCGGCAGGCGACTTTGTGCGCGAGGCAATAGGTAGTCGAGGGATAGCGAAGCAGCAGGCAACCTCGCGCGCGACGCGACAGCCATGTGCTAGTCTACCTATCACGTGGGGCGATAGTCGGGGTATAGCCAGGGTATAGTCATGTGCAAGGAAAGCTATCCGGCGGGGGGGTAGCGATGCGCAAGGCAGACAAAAGTCTAACTGTCGCGTCGCGCAACAGCCATGTGTCCATTCAAGACAAAGGAAACCTATACCACCGCCGCGACATGGCTATCGCCCCGTGGGAAATAGGGCACCTGCCCGCAGTGTGAGGTTTCGAGTGTGCGTCTGCTGCCAGGTGGTTACTGACGCGCTCGCCCATCCGCAAAAACTGTGCAGTAAAGAGCAACGCGAGGCGGGCTGGGACGATGTCATGGCGAAGCTCGACGACAGGTGCCGAACCTGGTGGCCGAAGGTGCGTTCCGCTTCCGCGTCCACCGGTCAGCACGGTGCGATGATCTCGCGGTCGCCTCCAGTTTCTCGCAGAATACGACGCGCTCGTCGAGTCTGTGCTCGGGGAGGGCGTGAAGCTCGGCGCGTGGCATCTCCAACTGATCGGCATCAGGCAGTCTTGCCAGAGGCACGGCGCGGGCCGGGCTCTGCTCGAGGCTGTCGAAGCCGTGGTACGTTCGCTTTCGTTGAGGAACTGCGGAGGGTGCTCACTGGTGCTGCGTCTAGGCGCGTGAGGAGAAAGTGCCGAGCTGCCTTGAGACAACGGCCGGCGGGGTGCGCGTGTGTTGTCGTTGACCGTCCGCGCGCTTCTCTGACGCCCTATTCGTTTATACAGACGGGGGAGAAGATATATGAAGCGTTTGGGTACACGATGCAAGGTGCCGGGCCCGTCACATGGACGAACGGTAAACAGGTGCAGTTCAAAGTGTTCATCAAGCACACGGAGAAGGAGTAAAAAGTCGCAGTTATGTGCGTTGTAACGTTGTACCTAGAAATACTCGCCATCCATTTGAAGACTGACATTATCCCTCTTTCTGGCTAGAACTGCCTCTTTTGTAGGTGCTCGTGGAGCTCATCATGTACTCACGTCACCGAGAAGCCGCGCCCATGTGGTCGGCGCATCTGCTGAGAGGGTGTATTCTGCCTTGGGAGTGCGGCGCGGGGCGCACCTTCTGCGTGGACACTCGCCGTTCCTCCGAGGCGTTCGCTTCCCAGTCTCCGCCCAGCTCTTCCTCCCTACTGCCGAACACAACATCGAGCGCTTGTACTACCCATGGATCGGCAGAATTTGAAGTCTCATGGACTGGGGGCGTTTCACGTTGGGAGGTGACCCTGTCTCATCCGCAACCGAGAGGGAAGCTTCTGGTGTTCGCAGATCAACGGCGCGCGCAGACACAGTTCTTGATGAAGAGAAACCGATGACTCTTCCATGCTCGGCCGTTCCCGTCTCTTGGACCCGTATTTATACGACGTCGTGCTGTCTTCCGACTCGTTGCAGTATAGTCTTCAACATGTCTCTCCCATCATCCAACATCGTCTTCGAGCGAGTCGAGGCTCCGACAGGTATGGATGCACGTTGTTGGCTTGTATCACTCGCTGATGCAGACGTTTCGCAGAGACACTAGCACAAGACGCGGCGGACATCATGGTTCCCCTCGTGAAGGATGGCCAGTACTGCCGTTGTATGCCGATGTTCCACCATTCTCACTCGTTGCATTTGCAGAGAAAATCTTTTGCGCGCTCACCGGAGGCGACCTAACGCGCCTCCCCAGCCTCGTCAAGCTGTTGATACGCCCCATCACCCTCGTCGCCGGCGTCGGCCATATCTACATCGCCCGCGATGAGTCCGGCACGCTCGTGGGCTTCTTGCTATTCACTCTTCCGGGGCAGCTCGTGATGTCGACGTGCGTCCGCTCTCATGCTCGCCCGCGCTCGATCGCTCACCTGATTCGTGCTCTCGCGCATCAGCGAAGAGCAGCGTCAGATGGGCATGTACGAATACGTCGCCGAGCTGCCGGAAGATGCCAAGGAATACTTCCTACAGGCCGTACGTTCCTCGTCAAGGTCGTCGCATCAGCGAGGCATCTCACACTCTACCCTCGCAGAACACGGTCGACCTGCCGAAGCTCAACGATGAGATTTTCGGGACCAAAGAGACCGAGCGCAGCACGTACTGGTGCAACTTTGCCATGATCCACGCGGATTACCAGAGGAAGGGTCTCGCGACGCGCATGTTCCAAATGGCGTTCGAAGAGGTGAGCGTTGTTCCCATGTCCTCCGGTGCTGTTTGGAGCGCGCTGACGTCCGTGATCATGTACAGGCAGCCAACAGAGGAGCCAACGTTGGGCTCACTGCGACGAAGGCCTCAAACGTAAGCCGAGCGCGTGTTTTCACGGTCGCGCGCCTGGACTGAATCTGTCAACCCAGGTCGAAGTCTACGAGAAGATAGGGTTCACCTTCCGCGGTGATAGGACCCTCCATTCTCCATGGTGCGACTGGGGCATTTGGGGTATGTTCAAGGACCCGAAGGCCGAGGCAGTGGTTGAGGCTTGAGCGCGTCATCACTGTGTGCAGAACATAGTATTAGTATCCGTGTAGTGTTATCTATGCGCAAAGTGCAGTTGAGCATCCCACGATCTGCCTCGGCGTCTTGTTGGTCTCCGCGAGTGTCTTGTTAGGCCGATCACGACCCCTGGGATTAGTTCACGACCACGCGGGAGTCTGGCTGTCGACTGCCCTGTGCAGGCGGAAACTTGAAGCCGCGAACGCGCGGGGTCGACGACCGCATCAACCGGTCACGTGGCCGCGCCCGCCGCCGTTTCCTGCGATCAATTTTCGGAGTGCGGTTGCGCTCCGCCATCACCCGAGTGTGCTTCCGCAAGATGAAGCTCCTTCGACGGGTGCACTCCTTTGCGCCATGACCTGGTCGCTCAGGTGCTGTCAGTTAGTGGAGAGAGCGAGCGGGATTGTCGAGAAGGGGTGATACAGCAGGTGAGTAACCCTGCACATATCATAGCGTTCTTGCGAACAAGCTCGCCTGTAGGTGCCGTCTTTGCCGGCCCACACACCTGGATGCGGCATCGCCGCACATGAGGCGTTCTCTGGCTCTCGCGGTTGCGTTGCCTGTCGTAGCAGTGGGAACACCACCAGCGAGAAGCATCCTCATGCCACGGACGTCGCTGGATCATCCGGAAGCCATCTCACGTTGCGCGAAGACGATCGGCAACACGCGGCGTTAATCTTGTTCATCTACCGCGAGTCGACGCCCATTCAGTCCTGGTCCGTCTCTTCCGCTCCGCGTCGCGTGTGTTGGCCTCCGCACCCCGGACCCACCTTTCGAGAATTCGCGCCGGAAGCCGCAGTGGAAGGTCTAGTCTCCCCACGATCAAACTCGTTCAAAAGGTTCGTTCGGACGAGTAGGCACTCCATTGTCACAATCCCTGTATCACGTTTTGGTTCCCGTGTATTCTCTATGCACTTCGCCGCCAACCAGCGCAGTGACTTTCTGACGTCTGCGAGGTTCCTTGCCACCACCCACGTTTTCCCTCGACGAATCGATGTTCCCCCCGTCCGTTCATTCAATGAACTCTCTCTGTTCTCGAACAGCGACCCACGTCATCCGTGGAGCGCGCCGACGGGACCTCGGCGAAGGCCAGCGCGCGCACCCGGAGCTGGTCCGTTCGTTACGCTCGTTCAATCCGAGGTACGTTTGCTCTCGTTATGATCCTCGCCGCCGTCGGGGATGGTCAGATAACGAACATCGCTAGTGCAACGTCATCGCCCCACCCTAGTCATCTACACCCATTCTAAACATATTCCGACATCTGTCTCATGGTCGTTAATAAGAATGGACTCGCATGCGCTGGTCGTCGTCAATCAATTTCATCTCCGCGATTGCGAGGATTGGACAGATCGGAAGGATGTTAGAGCGTCGAGCGAAGACAGGTTAAGCGAGTCCCAGCATCGATAGACATACAGGCCTGTATACAGTCATCACTACTAGACGTTCACAGCTGTCGATCGGGAGACGGCTGTCTTGGACTCCGCCCATGCGCGGCCCTAAATGGAGGGTCAGATTCGTTTAGGTGAGAACTAGCGGGGTGGAGGAAGGCGAATCAGAACGATCAACAGGTTACAAGGGCTATATCGTGGGAGGTACCACGACGGGTGTGTGTCACAGCTACGCCTCCTCAATGTCATCGCTTGCACGCGCAGTTGGCGACGAGTATGAATATAATCCGACGAAACTGCACGAAACAATGCTTAACGCGAAAAAAGGAACACATTTATAAGTCGACTCGAGTCCGGCAGACGACGCGCGACGTGGGGTTGTCGCAGCACCATCTCCGTCATTCGTCACGGAACGTCATACATGTACAAGAGAAGCAGTTCTACTAATCGGGGAAGATTAGAAGTAGTTCACTCCCGGGAGCGATGCTAACAGAGAGCTCACCTATACGTTTGCTAAGCGCGCCTTTATTGCAGCTCGTAGCTTGATCAGAGCCACATATTCTCTTGGGGAGGAGAGACGGCATCGCCTACCATAGATCCGTGAGGTTCCAGGGCGACGTGGGGGCAGAAAACGCTTACCCGTGGCGTCTTGAGGAACCGGGGACGCCTTGACAGACGTACTGATCCCGACGATTGCGAAGAGTGCAGAGACGATCAAGTTAAGACGCATGTCGGAGAGGTGAACAATGAAGTGTGCGGTCTGAATTCTGGAACCTGCACAACGCCATCCAATATATGGTGTGTCGGTATCGGTGAGCCATCGCCCCATCGATGATGGTCCGAGCCTAGGACGACATTAGTGTCCTCAAAGAGAGTTCGGAGAACGGATGCACATACGGATGCGGCTAGCTGTTACCTTAGAGGCTCTTGGAGCGAGCTAGAAGTCGGATCGCGTGGAACCACGATGGTTGCGACCACCTTTCTTGACTCTTGCCTTCATACGGAAGACAGACGTATCCGGAGAGTCCGCACCGAGTGACGAGCAGCGAGGCGGAACGGAGGCGTATGTGTTTTACGCTGACAGGTGCAGATATCATGTGGGATATGGGGGCTAGAGCGTGTCAGCAAAGGAACGGAACATAAACACAATGACAAACAAACTCCCACCATAACAGCATGTCGGAGTCATCTTCCATCCACCTACACTGTCTGCTTATGCGCTCCCGCTATTAGCGTGAGACGCAATGTATCGGCGGGGATCAAAGTTCATATGCATACATAGATGCATACGATACGAAGGAATACATCCATGCACAGAAACCGAAGCCAGCGGAACTGCCGCGCGGCGCGGAATGCACGTCGACAGTTTCACTTTGATCGGTCCAAGATGGATCACTGATAAACGCATAAAGGACCGATGATACTGATAACAAAGGGGGACTTTAGCAGCACATGACGCTATACGCGACGGCTCTCAAGCACTTGACCGGGATGCGTGAAACTTCGTGTGCTCGGGAAGATCATTTGAGGACACTCATCTTATGTTATAACGTCATTGAATCTTCTCGGTGTGAACGGCCAATACGTGCGGTCGTGGCAGTGCGGTGGTCGAGCCTCTCGCAGTGTTGTTGTGTATCACACGTAACTTAGCAGGACACGTATGTAGCATGATCTTCCGCCAGGAAAACGTCTACAGGATAATGTCATGGACGTCAGTCTAAGCTCGAAAAGGCTAGTTCGCGGAGGAATCCTTACCGTGAGCGTCACAGCGGTTCGTTCAAACCACGTCGACACCCTGCTGGAGCACAGCGCGATCAAATACGCGAATCAGAACGAAGGCGCACATTGAGACGGTGTCGCGTCCGAGAGCCACCCCGTGCGGAGGAAAAGATCCGCGTGCGCGGATGGCCGCGGACGCGTAAAATACCGCGATATGAGACGCGATATCTGCGAAGAAGTCGCTCTTGGATGGTGCGAGTGAACCAGGAACGAGTCGTAGAAGACGCGGCACCGGTAGAGCTGGAAGGAGGCACCGCGCGAAGCTAGCGTGGGCGGAGTTACGACGGAGCGGAGCATCCACACAAAGAGGGCGTCGCTGAGGGCGGAGGAGGACGTGCTGCCCGTGACCTGGCAACTTGCGATCGGCGGCGACGCAGGCTGCGAAACCGCATCCTCCCCAGGTGGAGCGTTACACGTGTGTGCCCCTTCGGTCTCTCGAGTCGTGCTCCATCGTGGCGGCTCTTCATGAGGATGAGGATACACGTCTCATGTGCGTCGCCCTGTGTTTGAATAGAGCGCTCCCAGGGCATGAAGACAGAGGTCGGGATATGGGTGCCCTGACGCGGTAGCGGCAATGGTATGATGTTGGTGTGCAAGGGGTTTAGAGACAGGGGTAGCCGCTGGCCCGCGATCCCGTCGACCAGGGTAGGGCGAAGACGTCTCTGGCCATCCAGTGCATGCGTTCTTGAGGACTCTCTGGATAAAGTCTTCTTAGTCGATGACAGCGTGTGTTGTGACGAGAGTGAATATACCTGGACGGGATCTTGCCAGACGATCTAAAGATCCGACGTGGATCGTTGGCGGAGAGCTTGCAGAGAAGAAAGAAAGGACGGACGGGGGAACGTAGAGTCGGCGGGAGAGCACGTGTGTTGTGGAAAGGAACTATATGCAGATGTCAGAAAGCGGCCACGCGAGCGACTGGGAATAGAAGGATGGAGGCGAGGATGCTCGAGTACGGTACTTCAGCGCACATAGAGGGTGCACAGAAACTGAAACGTCACAACGCTGATCCCGGGGTTGATCCCGGGGAGACTACAATGCATCGTTCCCGGTTCCGCCATGCTTCTTGGCCGAGGGGAACGTGGTAGAAGGAGGGACGGTATCTCAGGGGGCGCAGAAACGCGAGGTCCGGGGTGCGAGGTACAAGACATGCGACATGGAGAGGGGGAGACGGTCCAGGGCTGAGTGGACGTAGGAACCAGAGAACGTTTCATACCGGCCATCCCAAGAGGAGGGGGTCTTTCCTTCGACGAGGGCTGTCACATCGACCGTCCAGGTCGATGGTCCGGCAGAGACGGCACCTAAAAGCGAGCTTGTTCGCAAAAATGCCATGATATATGCAGGGGCTACTCACTTGCTATATCGCGCCTTCTCGGAAATCCCGCCTACCCTCTCCACAAACTGATAACACCCGATGGTCCGTGAGAGAGCATGCCATGGCTATAAGGGAGTACATCCGTCGAAGGAACTTCATTTTGCGGAAGTGCGCTTCGAACGTCCGCGTGAGGGTGCTGGACGGATACCGGGAATGATGGAGAGGACGGTGCTAGCTGCTGCCGATCTGGAAATGGAGCTCATGATCAGGACACGGTCGAAATAGGTTGGCGACAGCGGTGGACGAGGAAGAAGAGACCGGCGGTGGTGAATGCAACTGAGCACGATTCCGCCCCGAAAAACGGTCCCGGCTCCCGGCTCCCGGGGATGGGCGGCGGTCCGTGAGTCCGGCCACGTGGCCGGCTCCTGACGCCGCGTTCTGTTTCCCGGCTGGCCACTCTTGAGCGCATTCCTTGTGTTTTCGTCTGCAATGACTCACATCGTTACAACCCTTGAACGCTCTGTCTATGCCGTCAGATACACGTACGCCGAATACTAGTACTCTATCTTGGCACCACCCTGCCCGAAGTTCAAGAAGCGATCCACGAGGATGTACGCCCGGCAACGGTGAGCGTATACGCCCAATCTGACCTATTTTTGTTGACCAGTGCATCCAGTCACTTTAATATTTTTACTCCCAACTTGAGCAGTGTCGCCAACTTTCAGACGTCTCGACATCCCTCGGCCCTTTGGTTTGGCCTTCCCTCATGCCTCCGCGATCTCCTCCGGAGGCTCACCCCTCCCCGCGCGCAAAGCCCGTCCACCGGTCCCACTGTTCTGCGCGGTGGCCTTGCTGGATGAACGCGTTTTTAACCCTGTTTCCTATCCGAGTCCCTGCAGCGAAGACCTATACCACCAGAACGCATGCTGCCGCGTGCTCGGCGACATCGAGCTGCGCTACCACGGTTCTCAGCGACATCTCGAACCGCACGAAATTCGCTGCAGAGGTGCTCCAATTCGGATGCTCTTCCTGAGCGGGAAGACCTGGACCTGGGCGGGTTCGACCAGGGGGCCATGGTGATCGAATACTCATTTAGCGTGGTAAGTTGCGCTTCCTTTCCTCCCTTTCCAAGCTGCCTGGCTCCACGAGACATCCTGCTTTTTACTTCCTCTTCCGTTTTCTCGCAACGCACTGAGCCCGCGCTAGTCCACAGAATCGCTGAACCTATCAGTCCCTTGAACCCATCGCCCCGCGAGATCAGACTCTAGCTCATCGGCCGCGACATCCGCACCATCTGGCCGTACTTCGTCTCCGGATCCGAGATGGCGCACGACAACCCCCGTACTGATCGCACTGACAAGGATACTCCAGGCAGTATTCACGAGGTTAAGATCGCGACGGACTTTTGCTTCAACGCCGCTCTGACTGGCGTCGCACTGCGAACATCTGCCAGCGCCTGCATTCAGGATACTCTTCATCCACGGCTTCCTGCCCACCCAAGTCGCCCACTTCGCCCCTCTCGGCGACGGCGTACGGCCGTCGTTCCTGACTGCCGTGGACCGGGGCATGTCGACGCCGAGGGCCTCACTGAGGTCGTCGCGATCGGATATGACTGGTGCGTCCAGTCTGGCTCTATTCCTATACGCGAGGCCGTGCGTTTCTGAAGCCATCGATTCTGTCAGAGGAACCGCGCTTGTGTCGGCGCTGGTTCACCACTGCTAGGATCACTTCCGCGCGTTCGTGTGACTCGCGGCCGCGTATTTCCCGCCCAGCCTGCATGCGGTCGACCTCGAGCAGATGTGCGCGACGCTCAAGAAGGCAACCGGGAGCGAGCACTTCCGGCACGGGAAGCTCTTGACCCGCCACACGCTGCTGCAAGGCTCGTTAAGGAAAAGGTGCGCTGGCACGACTCCCCCGGCCGCAGCGATCGATGGTTCATTCGTGGTCAGATGGACAGTTTCTTGCAGCTACTCTACACGGCTGATCTGGATGCGTGGGTCGAACACTTCTGCCCCAGCCTTGCAGAAGACCGCCGGCCGGGGTTCCCGAACCGGCTTTCTGAAGATGTAGGGCAGCCTCAGAGCGCTACCACTGGCGAAGGGCTGACGTCTGTGCATCCAGGAATACAAACACATCGGCAGCGTTGTACGAGTACTGGAAGGAGTAATGACGTCACCGGTCCAACAATGGAAACTTGGCCGATCACAAGGGTACAAGTCTCGCGGGCTGTCGTCCGGCTGATACGCCATCTCACAGCCTTATTTCCGGCAGTTCTTCTGGAGGAGAAGCGGCACATCAAGAAGCCCGCACTGTTCTTAGCGGCGACTCTCGACCACGTCGGTCGCGACGCGCCGAACGAGGAGACTCCCGCCAAGTATGCTACCTACTCGAGCTCGATGCCGGGTACCGCGCACAGCTGGAGGCCACTGAAGGGATGGACGAAGGCTTTCAGAAATGGCTGATCAAGCCGCCGCCTGCTTCCGCGAAATCGATTCGTGTCCGTGTTCAGGCGGGTATCAATGTAGTCGGTTGAGTACCCTATGTCGTTCTCTGTACATATTCCACTCTTCCATCCGTCTTCGCGAGCTCTGATCTTATTGATCTCGCGTCTCAGGCACTGACTAGTAACTCCGCTTCCGCCTATACAGTCATTATTTCGTGCAGTACCGTTGCATGGAACAACGACGGATCTTGCGCACCTCTTGACGCCGCCGTCACGTGAGGGCCCATTGCATCTGATCGCGCACTGTGGCCATTCCCCTGATTGATTCTTCGGCTTCGACAGACACAACGCTCCCCCTCGCCGACGATCTCAACCTCCACCTTCGTCGCCCGCACAAAATGGGGCAACACGCTCGCGAAATCCTCCACGACGCGCGGGCCGCCCCCAAAGTCACCACAACGTCCGGCCTTGGTCGCATCGCAGTTGCATTCGCCGCGCCCCCTTCTACCATGAAAACGCGGACGCTCGCGCTCCGAAGACAGACGGGCGGAGCGCAGAGGGTACGCGTCGCGAGCTCCCGGTGAAATACGCGGCGGCGGCGGGCCGACGATGAGGTCGTGCAGCGCATCGTTGGTCCCGTCTGCGATGGCGCGCAGGACCGCGAGAAAGCCCGCGTTGGTGCTGTTGTGCATCGAGATCTCGAGGTCTGCCGTTCCGTGCAGTTCGGAAAGGGAGGGCAGGTCTCCGGCGGTGATGTGAGTTTCCGAGGCTGAGGATGCGAGAATCGCTTGAATGCAGTGAAGACATGTACCGGTGTGGGACCGAACGGCTATGGTGACTATGGGGACGCCCCTCATGATCTCCGAAAGAGCGACGGTGTGCTGCAGCGTGTGTGGACTTGGTTTTGATGTGGTGTAATGGAAGTCGATGGTCACGGAGGACCCGTTTGTGCCGCGTCTGGCCACGATAGCGCTCATCGACGCATCACCCGCGGTCATCGGCCTGAAGGCCATCGCCATAACCTTCCTCCAATCTCACACGTGTGCTATTTCGCGGGCGTTTCGCGATGAGGAAATCCGGCGTGTGAAAGCGACAATGTGCACGGGCCAATCAATGCACAATCACGATAATCATAATCCGCATAACCCGCCTCTCCCCCAAGTTGCCCGCTCCCCGCCATGTCGGCCATCGAATCCTGCTGGTCCTGTCCCCGCGTCCCTCTGGATATCTCTGAGAATATTATCCGACACCTTTCCCCCCGCAACGATAGACAGACGCTTTACGCCTGCACCGCCGTTTCCCGCACGTGGCTCCCTGCAAGCAGACACGTTCTGTGGTCCAGAGAGACACAGCTCACAGTAGAACAGGCAGATGTAATCGTGAGTATTATTATGCCACAGGTGTGCCAGTGTACCTCGAGGCCTATGCTGGACTCCCTCCACCGCACAACCACTGTTCTTCAACGTCATTATCGCTCTCATGGCTCATCACGCTCCTCCCAGGTCCGGGGGAAGATCATCTGGACTGCAAGTCCCCACGAAAGCATCCTTGCCGTCTCGACATCCACCTCTGTCACCGCGCTCTGCCTGATATGCTGCATGCTTCCCTCTTTCTCATCCCTTTGTCGCACCATCACCTCCATTCCGACCTTGTACACATTCCGTGTCCGAGGCATCCGATATGCTGTGCCTTCGACGGACACTGATTATGTATATTATGAAGCATCCACAGCACTTCAACACTTCGAAATACACATTGATTCGGAGTCCGACGAGTTGAACTTTGCAGGACAATTGTTGAAGTGGCTAGCCAGCACATCAACACGAAACTCCATCGCCATTCACGTCTTCATGAAGCAGCTCACAAGGATAAATTGCGACGGCCCCGTGAAGGTGATGACTGCTATTGATAAGCTCCTACGCGCAACAAGCGAACTCCTCATTGAGATATATGACTGGGACGATTCCGGTCAGTACACGGCTCAGGCATTTGTGACGCTTCCCGCTTACCTTGGCGACCCATTCCACAGAATTTCCATCCTCACGTCCAGGCCTCGATCACTTGCAAGATCTCACACTCTGTCTAACAAACGGCAGTCCAAAGGACCTCCTGACGCTCGTACGCACACTCGGGCACGGGCACATCCCAGAGCTGCGCAAGCTCACACTCGCCCTTCCTCAAGTCGCGCTCTCTCGCGCGGTCGAGTCCCTCACGACGCTCGCGGAACTGGCCAGGTTGATCGGACGCAGTCGTTTTGCCGGCTTGGAGACGATCACGTTTACCCTGATCGTCGACATCAGGAAAAACCCAAATCCCTATTGAGAGGTAAAATATTGGTAAGCCGATATACGCGAAAATACTGCCGCTGTTCCAACTCACCGCAGTTTACAGACACTATCTCCTTCCTTCTGGCCGCTTATTGGGTGGATGAGGTATAATTTGACATGTTTGAGTGGGTGTGATGGATATCTGTACATGTAGGTAGCCGATAATGATATTTTCGACTCGATCCCGACAAGTAGTAGCAACAGTAATGGCTGACTTCCACCACACATGAGCACGCATAGATGGAACGGACAAAAAATGCGATTGCTTCGTGGTCTAAGTACTGCGATGTGCGACGGACGCAATCACGGGCTGGGTGCGGTGGGTAACGAGGCGGGGACGGTGCAGCCTGACTAGTAGACGCGTGAGTTCAGTGGCGCGTAGCTCGAGTCGGGCGCAGTGCCAATCATGGCATTGCTCGTAGATTGAGTGTGCGGCTCGTGTTGGGCAGATGCAGTCGGTGTGGAAACATGCAGTAGGAGCGCTGCGTGGTTGTACTGCACGTGGCGGTCGAGGGAGTCGTCATCATCCGAGAATATGTTCGGGCCGTACATTGCGCCATCGGGCATGGCCGTTCCCGGGGCGAGCTGGGTGTAGGTGTTGAGCGTGGCGTCACGGCCGACGAGGATCGAATTAATGCGGAAGAAGCTGTTGCGCTTGCCACAGAAACCGCGCACGAGCACATAGACAATCTAGTAGCTGTGGTGGAGTATCAGAAAGTCGCACTCGCCCAAGCGTTGCCGCGGGGAGTCGATGACCACATCGTGCCCCATCTTCGCGCCCAGCATCTGTTCTTGAGGGACAGGGACCTGGCAACAGAACGGGGTCGATGGGGATGCTCGACGTGGGGAACATCAACGTCGACATCGACGACTCCGGGTAGTACCGGGTGCGCTGTGCGAGCTACGCGAGGATCTCGCGCTGTACGGCCGGGCAACGGTGTGGACGGAAACGGGATGGGAAAGGGGCTAGGGCGGCGAAGTGGAGGGTGATTTCTGTCTCTTGTTTGTGAACGCAGGTGCCGCAGACATGACAATGTAGAGGGCGGTGGAAGGCATTGGTGATGGGAGAACGTACCGAGGATATGGCCTGGAACCCTTGAAGTCGCGCCGGATCTTTTGTACAAACTCCTTGAGGGCCGCGAGCTTGATTTTGAGCAGCGGCTGGAGGCAGGAGCACATTTATCGCTCCATCTGATTGGCCTCGCGAAGCGCGAACTTGCCTTGAACGACGATGCTACTTATTGGAACAGGTGTTGTCGCAGATCGCAGATGACCTGATGACCCTCGCGCACAGGGAGGCGGGATTTTCGTCGTCGAAGGAGGTAGAGGGAGGCCAAGGTGATGGAGGTAGGTACGAAGCTAGTAGATGGTGGTTGTGGCAGTCGAAGTACGCAAAAGCGCGCGGGGTCTGGGAACGAGATGCGGCAGGGAGTGCGGAGGAAGCGAGAAGACGTGAGCTTGAGCAACTCTTATATCCAGAAGAAGAGGGTGCTGTATAGGGGAGACTGGATGGGCGTTCGGACAACATTTCGACTCACAAATGTGGCGTCGAGGACGCGATCACGGGACGCGGTCACTGAGCGCTGAGCGCCCATTCCCAACGCGACGCGCGTCCCCGAGGCTCGGTGCCAGCTGTCTCCACCATCTCCGCCTCCGCCTCCATCCTCCTCCGTCAAACTCCCCATCGTTGTTTTCTCCGCTGCCTGGTTCTTGAATCTTAGGCCTCCACCTCGCACACCTCACGAGCCACACCCTGCTTCCTTTTCCTCCGCGGCCTTGAGGACGACAAGGAGCCCCAGAGCTCTTTCTTCGCCGCCGCGCGCCCCCGCAGGTACTCGCGCTTCCGTGGGTTCCCTTAGGCTACTAATCTGCCAGGTCGGTCTCATTCGCGCTGCCGTTGATCTTTCCCCTCCGCCCGAGGCCTTGAACAAGTCTTCGACCACGGCGGACCACCCATCTATCTTGGGAATCTGTGAGTGCCCCTGTCACAACCCCCTGCCTGTGTCCCTGTTCACCGTGATGTATCGTCGCTGCATTTGGGGAGCGCAGCCGGCGGCGTGTGTCCACTTTCGTTGGCCGGTCATATCGTACAGGGCTCGTTCTGGATTTGAAGCTTTGAAGAGTGCGCTGGTTTCCGTCTTGAACAAGGCTGACGAAACGCACGACCCGGACAACACACGCAGCGAGCCCGGACGGACCTGGTCATGGTCATTTAGTGGATGCGGTCTAGGATCACAAACGTCCTTGTCACAGGTGAGACATTGTACTTCCCTCTGTCCGCTCCGCTTTGCTGATCCGTTTCCTCCCCCATACATGCCCTCACCCACGCATGACAGAATCCCGCGTGTATGATACGCGCTGGCCTGGCGCAAGTGCGCGCTCCACGGCCGCGTCCGCCCCCGGGATTGCATCATCGTCTTCGTCCACATCCACGTCCCGCCAACGGATGGCGTTGACGGCCGAACCAGCGTCCTCCCCACCGTCTTCCGCGGGTACATCGTCAGCGAGCGGTCGGCGTGGCATGCGAGCGTGAGCGCGCACACGGTCCCTCTCGAGGGCGCGTTTGTCGTCTCCGAGGTCGACGGCCCACCCGCTGCTGCCCCTGACGCAGAGGCGGGAGCAGATCCAGACGCAGACGGGGAGAGCGCCGGTTCGTGCACCGTCGAGCATGGCGCGCTTGATTTGGTCCCCCGAGAGGACCGGCGGATGGATGGTGCGCGAAAGGCTTGAGAGGGCCGCCCTTGCGCGTGCGCGTTGGTCGCGGCAGCGCGAGTGGTCGTTTCTGACACCACTGTATTCGCGCGCGCGCCCAACTGGCCATTCACGAAGGAGGCTCACCTCCGACAAGACCGTGTGCGCCGGCACTTGCACAATCGGACTGTCTATCGCTACACATGTGCTTCGGGATGCGGCGTCCGTGCCGTGCCGCTCGCGTGCACGCGCCAGGTTCAGCCCACTCTCGTTAGTATGCGGCTTTTTCGTCTTTGTATCCATTCTCCCCGTTCACGCATTTCCGACCCCGCACTTCTCCGTCTCTATGCGCGCACCTACAGTACCGTTTATATCGCATCATCTTCAGTCGTTGATATGTACATCTATGTCGCTGTAGCTGGGTTATGGTCTGGTCTAGATTGAATCAATGCTCATCCATGATTGCGCTATATTCTATGTGTGAAGAGTGCTACTACTCGATATCCAGAGCTTGAAGCAGTGATCTATGGATGTGAGTGAGAATAAATGCACCTGGTGAGGGCCTGCTCTCGCGACTAATGTTTCCTTCTCCGTGTAATGCTCTCTCATTAGCAGATGGGTAAGCGAATAATAATACTTCTGAATAACGCTATAATCCGGCTCATTAGCCCTCACAAGCCTCAGTAACGTCTCATTATAGATTTGGGTTTTTCCTGATGGAGGGCTGCGCTGAGGAGAGCGACGGAGCCACCCCGACCGCGATCACGGCGGCACAACGCGTCTTAGATGCACTGGAGAGAGTGCGGGCGGACTTCATCATTCGCGCGACAGTGATGGTATCCCTCGCGAACAACATCCACCCTTTCGTCCCGCTCTGGTCCAGGGCCGTGCCATTCGAAGACCCTCACGCCAACACCCCCACACAATCGTCTCCCCGTCTCCCTCCGGAGATCTGGGACATGATCATCCGATGCCTCAGTCCGTACTTGGACGCAACGACACTTCTTCACTGCGTCCTCGTCTCCCACGGTTGGCTGCCTGCAAGTAGGGATGTCCTTCGCCAGTCCACTTGCCAGACACTCAAAATCAAGGAAGCCAATGTATTGTTCGCCAGTGACGCTCCTACGTCACCGCCGGCTTCATCTCTGCGACTCAAGGTACTCTCGGTGGCGGTAGATAGCGAGGGAGAGAGCCGCTCGTCATCCTGGAACACACTGCTCGCCTGCATGGCTAAACGCGTCCCCACCCTTCGGATCTTCCACATGTCTGGTCTCGCCTTTGACTCTAGGATTCAAGCACAACACGCAGCTGCGTGTCTCTCAGCCTTCACCCATCTAACAACGCTGGAGCTATCGGACAGCAAATTTCCGTCGTTCACGCTCTTCCGTCGTACATTGGCTGCGCTCCCCAGGTTGAGCAGTCTCACCACGAAGGACGTTTCCTTCCCCATATATCCTGTCGACACCACAGCAATATTGCGCCCATCTTCACGACCACTTCTGCAACACCTCAAGATCCAGGGAGCGGAGAGTGATTGTGGTCACATCCTGTTACACTACCTCGCAAGCACTCCCTCATGCACTTCCCTCAGGACCTTTGATTTCCATTTGTTTGATCCACCAACTTCGAGTCCGTTCGCATTGGTTCTGCGCACGGCTGCCCTTTCAAAACTGCTGCCTTTCGTCAAAAACCTCTACTTTGGACATCCCTCTCACGCCGGTACGTCTATCTGCACCCTCGCACGCCCTGATTCATGCTGACAGTACCAATACAGACCCATCGTTCCTGTCTAGCTTGCTGTCTAGCTTGCGAAATATGGAAGATGTCAGCCTCGATTTTCCAGCAGCCACGACCGAGACTCTCCTTGCGATCGCGGACGGAATAGTGCGAGCGAACAGCACCCATCTGTGCCGCATCGGTTTGTCCTTGCCCCTCGTCGCCCTAACGAGCGCATCGGGCGCGGACATCGCCAAACTCGCAGCGCTCACTTCCGGTGCTGCATTCGAATGCGTAGAGCGTGCGTATTTCTATTTAAGAACGGAGAACCCAGAGTCGGAGGAAGACGTCGTCATGGAACCCGAGGCCGCGGACGCATTGGGGACGCACGTGGCGGAGATCGTGGCCAGCGCGTGGCCTCCCAGCAGTAGACAGGCGGACGTGAGGATTTACATCCATAGCGGTCAATGGAAAATGGTATGGACGGGAATTTCACGAGCAGAACCTGCCCGGACGACGGAGGACGCTGCTCGCGGCGACGTGAGCACATCTGATTCTCCGTAGAAACGTCGGGCATGACGGCCAGGTTCGTCCTCAGGGTGTCTCGCACATATCACACGGGCTGATCAGCAAATGTACAGGAGCACTACCAGCGAAGGGGGGCTTACCACATTCCGTCGGGATCCCCGTAAAACAGTGGACGACCGTGCCGGACAAAAGCGAAACGAATTGGTGTTCGGAGAGCGGGCGTGACTTCGCGCGCGACGGCCGACGCGGCGGCGGCGGCATGGCGCCTCGCGCGAGTAAACAGAGGCAGACGGATATCGGTGGAAGAGGACTCGTCAATGAACCGGAACCCAGAATGCTTCATCTATGTGCGGCTTGTCCAGACTCGATCCCGCCTCATAACAATGTCACAGTTCAAACATTCATCTGTATGGAGCGTGAACAGTCAGTTTCACCGTAGCAGTAACGGGCCGTGCCGACTCACCACTTCCGACATCCCCTGAGGAAACAGCGAACGGTTGTCGTCCACTACGCGAAGGGATGGATCGGCCAAAGAGCCTGACGCAGTGCCAAGATAATCAAGAGAGAAAACACACGCAGTCGATTCTACAGCTTCCGAGCTACAAAAGGACCGGCGTCCGGGGTCTACACCTGTCTCCGATCGCACCGATCCGGAAAGTGCAGCTGCAAACTCACGCCTTGACCTCCTTCGTCGTATACACCGGTCGCGGCACCGCGCCTGGGATCTCCTCGTCCGGGCGGTCCGCGTCGAGGTCCCCGCGCTCGACCTCATACCCGAAGTAGTGCCACATCATGTGGATGTCGAGGTCGGCCTGTTCCTGATCGCGCGTGCCGATGACGCCCTGGTACTGGTAGACTGACTTTGGCTGAGGAAGGCGCGCACAGTCAGCACGGCGCACGCGAGTGAAGGACGCGGGAAGCGTAGGACAGGCCGGAACCCGAAGAGGAGGGGTCGCGTGCAGAACGAAAGCGCGAGTGGGGAGGAGAAGATACTCACCAGACCGAGGGACACCTTGATCGCCGGCGCGCCCAGGGCGTACTTCTCCAGCGCGAGGTTCTGCTCCTCCGTCTTCTACTCATGCGCCTCGGCCTCCTCCATCTCATCCTCCAATCCTCCCAGTCCTGCCCGACCTACTGGACGCAACCTCCACTTCGGCCCTCTGCTCGCGCTCATCCCGCTTGATCAGCCGGACGACGTTCTGTGCCGCGACCTCGCCCTGGAAGAACGCATTGTGCCCCGCGTTCACCGCGCCAAGGGCGTCCACCGAGTCCCCGATCGCAAAGATGTGCGCCGCCGCGAGGCGCGTCCTCGCGTCCTCGATGTCCTCGAGCTGCGCCTCATCCGCCTGTGACGGGGTCTCGGACGCATCAGCGGAGGTCGCAGGATCGGACGCGTCGGTTGAGGGGACGTTGGCGGGGGAGGGCTCTGTCGACAAGGGTCCGGCAGAGGTGGAGGCCGTCACGACGGAGAGCATGGAGAAGTCGTGGACAGCGGTCGGGGGTTCGGACTCGTGTACGGGCTCCGAGAGCTGGAGCGTGCGCCGGACGCGTGCGAGCCCTTTGTCAGGGCCATCGGCGACGACAGACTGAGGGAAGGCGTCGCGGAGGAGCTGCGTGTCGGGGGTCTGGCCGATGCAGAGCAGCTACAATCGTACAAAGATGAGTATAGGAATGGAGTCGATCATACCGGCGAGGGTACTTACCACCAGCTCGGCCTGTACTTTGTGTCCGGTCTGTGTGTGGACGACGCGCTCGCCGTTGCAGTGCTTGTTGTCGTGGAGTGAGGCGAGGTCGAGGCGGTCGCCGAGGATAGTGCAAACGTTCAGAGCGGACAGGCTAGAGATGAAGGTTCAGTCGTTGGTAAACCGTGTTGCATGAGAAATGGTCGCACTTACACTCGCTGTGCATCGACTCGTGAAACCTCGGCAGGAGACGGTGACGAGAGTGTTGTAAGGCGACATTGATGGCTGGATAGATCCCCG
Organism: Epithele typhae; assembly: GCF_022376455.1. Taxonomy (NCBI): domain Eukaryota; kingdom Fungi; phylum Basidiomycota; class Agaricomycetes; order Polyporales; family Epitheliaceae; genus Epithele; species Epithele typhae. The sequence goes on from NW_025954278.1 coordinate 131,895, forward strand.
CGATATCCGCGGCGACATCTAGAGGAGAGCAGGTACGGTTAGCATACCAGGAAACGCGGGGTAGAGATCCGGCCAGCCAGATATGACGACAGTGACCCAGAACCACACCCATGAAGACGTCCGCGTGAACGCGATCAAGAGGTGGTCCAGGAATCAAGCCAGCGTCCGGGATAGCCAACGCGGCATACAGAACGTCGTCGCGGCGGCCTCAACGGCATTTCGAGTGCCGTGGTACGCATAAATGCGGAGCCAACGCTCACGACTGGCCACCGGGCAAGCTACCAGCTGCGGGCGCCAGGACACGGACGCTGCGGGCGATCGAACCACACGGCGGGGTGTTCGTGGGGACTCACCAACGTGGAGACCGCAGCGGAGGGCAGGGGGGAATGCGGGGACAGTGCGCGTGAGGAAGGGAGGAGTACTCACGGATACCGAGGGCACCCCCACCGACGACCAGGACGGAAGCTGCGCGCGAAACGCGGAGTTGGAACTGCATGAGGAACGCGACCCCGCCCTCCTTTGTGCCGCGCGCGACATCGAGCACCTCCGCCTTCTCCACATTCTCCGCGGCGGGGTTCCAGAGGTTGATGGGCGAGGGGAGGTGCGAGCCGAGGGCATAGATGAGCTAGTCGAAGTGGAGGGTCCGGTCGGCCTCGGAAACGCCGTGCTCCGGGAAGGCACGGTCAAGGGTGAGGTGTGTGTCGCGAGGGACGTCACGGATGCGTGTAGCAGGACCGTGCGTGCGGGGTCCGTGTATGCGGCAGAAACAAAGGAGCCGAGGGTGGAGCCGGTGCCCAAAGGGAGGACGACGTTGTTGTAGGGGATAAAGGCCTTGTGCGAGTCATGGCCGGGGAGGACGGCGTACCGGGGGAGGACCTAAAGATGGTTGATGCGCGAGTTGCGGTCGATGGGAACGAGACGCCAGCCGTGGGGGAGGCCCTGGGCGAGGATAGCGGCAGCGCGGGCCCCGCCGTAGCTTCCACCGAGGATGGCAACGGTCTTCACGGTGCCAGGCTGAGGGCGTTGGAGAGGGCCAGTAGGGAGGTCACGGTGGAGCCAGCGGGGAGAGGCATGTCCAGGAAAGGAAGCAGGGATGCGCTTGAAGCTTATCAAAGACGCCATCTCCGCGGACCACGACACTGCGGCGCACGTAGACCATGAGCCCGTGGAACGAACAGTGGTGGATCCGGACCCAAATCAGCATCCATCTCCTCAGACAGTACGCTCAACACGCTCACCAATGTGGACAGCGAGACACAGTCTCCAACAAAGTGGGCTTGAGATGTCGCTCCGGTGCCGGTCGAGAAGCGTCCGCATCATCCTGCAGGTCGAGAGTTGAGTCCGTCTGCTTTATTATTATTATTATTATTATCATTCTATCCCTATGTGTCACATATGCGCGTGTAACTACACAGCTAAGAACATATCCCGGATTCGTTTGACTACATGTGCTATGTAACGGGCCTGCACCGCGTAGGTAGTTGCAGAAAGTCCAACGGCCGCAGGCGCCGCGAATCGTTCAGACGACCGAATCGCGCCACGGCGGGATCGCCGACAGCGCATAGGGGATGGGGTACGTGGCTTTGTCTGTCCCGAAGGACGGGGCGCCAGAGCGCGACGAGCCAACGCTAGACGTGGATGTAGAAGGGGATGGGGAGCGTGGTGATCCGAGATGGGACCCCACAGGCGACGCGCGTTGGTACGACCGGGTCAAGCCAGGCAAGGGTATATGGACGGAAGGGGCAGGCGACGCGCGCAGACTATGCCACCTGTCCCTCACGGAATATCAGTTTCCCAGACTCGACTGATCCGGGGGGCCGTGCCGAGTCTTCCTGACTCAAATTCCCGCCTGCCCCACACTACTAGTCGCACTGCGTAGTGCGCCCATCTATTCCCTTGCAAGGCAATATCCTACGCCCCCCACTATGGCATATGTCTTGTCCCTCCGTATGTTTTCCCCGCCCCGCCCCGTGATGTCCCGACCCGCGGCCCCAGTTCTTCCGACTGCTTACGTGTGCTCCCCCCGCCCCGACATCCCCAGGCCCCGCCTCCCCCGCCGTGTCTCCGCCGGCGCCTTCCCGCCCCGCCACCCGCGCTCGCTGTCTCTGACGGCGAGCTCGCTGTCCCCCATGTTGTGCCCTCCCCTCTTGGCCGTTTGCCCCCGTTCTTTTTTGTATCTGTTTGTATTTACGATGCGCACCTAATAATACATTTCGTTCTATGGACTGCTGCTATGGCCTGCCCCTCACCGTCACTTACACCCGCCACCCAAGTTCCGGGGGGAGAGCGATGATGTCATCATACCAAACGGCAGGCGGGAGGGGGAAGGCGCGGCTTGGCGCGGCTGCGTGTCGGGCGCGTGAGTGATGTCGCGGGCGCAGCAATGATGCCGTGTGGGCGGCCGAATGATCCAGCGAGTAGGGTTCACCACAGGTGACCCTCGGGTGATTCTGACTCGACCCGCACCCGTACCCGCGCACACCCGCACCCGTAGACCCGAGGGTCAGCATGCACACGGGTCAGACGGGTATCTCACGGGTGTGCACCCGTGGCGGACACCCGCGGGCCTGGGACGAGTCACCAGTGAGGTGTTGCACGCAAGAGCGTGCATACGATACCGCACGCGCGAAACGGCATGTGCGAGACGAGGCGCACGAGACGACACGCACGAGACCAAGACGGTGACGCGCAGGAGATGGTGCAAGGGAGATGGCGCGAGGGAGACGGCGTGAGAGATATGGCGTGGGTGAGACTCCAGTACAGGCGAGAAGGTGCGGGCGAGAAGGCGCGGACGAGAAGGCGTGGGTGAGAGACGGTGCGTGCGAGCGAGATGGCGCATGGGAGAAGGGAGACGAGAGACGCTGTGCATTATTATAGATGAAAATATATTTATTGTACACTACGGGACAGATGGAGGGAGGCAGAGGGCGGCGCCGAGGCGGGCGACACGGAGGAGGGCAGCGGGCGGGCGGAGGTAGGCGACGCAGATGCGGGTGAGGCAGAGATGGAGGAGGGCTCGAGGGAGGAGGCGCAGGGCCGGGACGAGGCGGAGGAGGCGAGGCGGGAGGAGCTGAACAACGCAGAGGAGGGCAATGCGGACACAGGCGAGCCGGACGCGGGGAAAGACGATGCGGACGCGGGCGAGCCGGACGCGGGCAACATGCGCAGAGAAGGGCAACGGCGAGGCGGGCAATGCGGAGGAGGCGGGCAACGTGGGGGTGGGCGGCAGGAAGCAGGTGGGCGGTGCGAAAGGGGCGAGAAGTGTAGGTGGAGCAGAGCGAGGAGGAGCAGGACGGGCGAGGAGGGTGGAGGCCAGCGCGGAGAAGGGCGAGGCGGGCGGAGGAGCGCGGTTTGGAGGAGTGCGGTGCGGAGGCGGGCAACGTGGACGGAGGCGGAGGCGGGTGACGCGGGCAGAGGAGCGCAGCGCAAGAGAGGAGGGTGGCGTGAAGGGGGTGGGCGGCGCGAAGGAGGCGGCAGGAGCGGGCGGGGGAGGGTGAGGAGAAGCAGGGCGGCGTGCGCGAGCGGAGGAGGACGAGGAGGGACGAGGAGGAGCTCGGTGATGCAGAGGCGAGCGATGCAGAGGGAGGTGGCGCAGGCGGGCGACATGCACAGAGGAGGAGGGCGACTTGGAGGGCCGAGAGGAGGAGGAGGACGGGCAGGCGGACGTCCTTGGCCTGTTGTAGTTGTCGACTGAGCGGCAGGGAGGACGGGTGGGTGTTGGGAATACGGCAGGGCAGGGCGGAGGACTCACCAAAACAGGGGCCGCGGTACATCGCCGTGGCCCCCACATTCCAATCTCCATGCTGGTGACGTCCGGATGGACGTCCTCGTGCGCTCTCGACGTTGTGAGGGAGGCCGGTAAGGTGGGTGAAGGACGGCATGGAGGACCGAGGTCGAGGTCGAGGTCGAGGTCGAGGTCGAGGTTGAGGTTGAGGTTGAGGTTGAGGTTGAGGTTGAGGTTGAGGTTGAGGGCAGGAGGGGGAGGGGAGAACAGTGTCACCAAGTGACACTGCAGTCCAACAGCAGACGACAGACGACTGTGTAGTCGCTATCGTTTGCCTGGACAGACAGTGAGGCAGAGCAGGGAGCAGGCGGTGGAGGAGAGCAAGGAAGGGAGGGACGCGTGGCGTGCATCACTCGATGCGCGCCACGCGTCCTTGCCGCCCACTGGGGTGCTGAGAGACGGCGAGGGAGACGGTGTAGGTGAGGGAGACGGTGCACGGGAGACGGCGTGGGCAAGAGGGTGCAGGCGAGAGAGGGCGCGGGCGAGAGACAGCGCGGGCGAGAGAGGGCGGATGCAGGCGAGGGACGGCGCGGGCGAGGGACGGCGTGGGCGACTCAAGGGAGATGGTGCACAGGAGACGGCGTAGGCGAGAGACGGTGCGTGCGAGGGGGACGGGGTGAGGCAAGGGAGCTTAATTAAATTGTTACCAGGGGCGTCTATTCACGATTACCAGTAGTAACTACTAGTAGTTCATACAGTATGCAGATATGTTGTTCTGTGACCTTTGTCACGTGCCTTTGGGTGATATTCATAGTAGTAAGTAATAGTAACGATACGATGATGCCACCCTTGCGGTAGTAAGTTATCTTGAATGTTACATCATGAGCTGCGTGCCCGGTGGAAGGTGCAGCCTGCAGCCGCGCGCACGTGCCATGGACATTGGGGCGAACAGCAGCCGGGCGACACGCGCGCGAACTCATAGGAGGAATGCACGTGATGCGGTGAACAGGGAACAGGGGAACGCGCCACGCAAGACTGGGCAGCGCAACCGACCTCGACTCCGAGTTTCTCAGACTCCGTTCATTCAGCTGCTGGGCTGGCCCGGCCCGGCGTTCCCGCGCCTGTACGCGCGCGGTGCTTTCTGTCCTTCGCGTGTCGCTCCTCCGCTCGCCCCTCCGCCCGCCCTCCTCTGATCACTTCTTGTCTCGCTCTTACTGTCGCTCTTTCGCTTTCGCTATGGCTCTCTCACACACACTCGCTCTGTCTCGTTTTCTCTGCCACTCGCGCGTCCACGTGTCTGCTATCGCCCCCGCACACCCTCGTGTGCTGTCGTAGGTGGCAGGCACCCGCGTGATGTGGTCTGAAGCAGTCTGTAGCGTACTCTAGCTCCGTCTTAGCCTAGTGTACCTCAGCGTTTTCGATTGCGACCCGCTTTCAGCTGATTGCTTTGAGTGTGGAGTGCGTACGCGTTGTCAAAGTGGTTGTCGTGCGACGTGTATACACTGCATTGAAGTAGCACATTATGTATGATAATAGTTGCGCCCACATTAATACATCTCGTTGGTCCCAGCTCGAGTTGCACTGGTGCAACCGCATTCTCTGCACCATATACCTCGCACATAGGACGCACCCGCATCGCCGATTACTACCTAGAAGTTGAGATCAAGCGCACGCAAGACCTCCTTGTAAGCGTCAAGATCGTCGGCATACTCTGCAAGGGCATCCCGAAGAGACTAGAAAGATACATAAGTCGGAGACTGAGAACAAGGGTATGTGAACACTTACGAGGTCATGATACTTCTCGTCGATCGACACCCCCGGCTTCAGTGATTCAACGTGACACCTGCGAAATCGGTCGCGGCCACGACCGTACACAGCACTCTGTTGCATAGCGTATGCACGCTTGCCCCGCGATAAGTCACTTTCCTTCGTCGTCACTTGCCAAGCTTTGGAGTAGAAGTCATGGCCAGCGACGCCATTACAGAAGTCCGTGAACAGGTAGTTTGCGTGGGCGTCCGCTTGATACTTGCGCTGTAGGCGAGTGTGGAACATCGTCGACTGTGCTGCAGCAGAGGTTAGGAAGCATCAACGATAGCTCGAAGATGTACATACCATTGTCGCGCCACTGCGGCTCAGTATCTTCAGCGGGGGGTGGTTCAGTAGACTTGGCTTCTCTTGATGGCTGCTGCCGCTTGTCCTTCTTGGGGGTTAGAATGCGCCAAACCCAAGAGGAGTACCGTCGTGTGTTGCCTGGTTGACGCGAGGTAAGGTCGGAGAGGGTCAGATCGGTCTTCAAGTCGATCGCGCGCAGACGACCTTCCGATGAGTCTTGGTCTGGTTTGTGGTCGAGAATTTTGCGCAGTGCCGACACGCGTTGGAAGTTGTCGTTGTAGCGTTCGGCCAGACGATAAGCGTAGTGACCGCTCCTCTGGAGTTCGGTCTGGAAACGCGTACCTGCTTTCTGCCCTTGCTTCCCGGCGGTCTTCTTCTCGCGCAAGAAAGACGCACGATACTCGACAGCGCTTTGTACATGGGCAAGATCATCGAAACAATCAGCAGTGCGCATGGCCAGCTCACCGCGGGCGAACACCTCGATTTCGAGGATCTTGACCTCTTCCTTCGTGTAATCTGAAGGTAGGCCGATGATTTCCTGGTCGTCGATGTCGTTACTCGTTCTCTCGTCATCATCGTCGCGGACATTTCGAGAGAACTCGCGTCGACCTTGCGCGACAGGGTCCTCATCGGCAGCGGCGAGCGGCATATACCGCTGTTTCTCCTTGAGCCACTGAGTAAGGTCTCGGATATATCCGTGACGGGCGGTGGCAAAGGGGACCGTGGCCTCGTCCGATTGACCGAAACCCTTATTGCCCAGCTTCTTGCGCTGCTGGAGCTTGAAACTAGGAAAGATGTCAGAAACAAATTGTTCGGTAGGGGTACGGAACTCACAGCGCTCTTTGCACGTCGATCCCACTGCGGACGAAGAGCGCTGCACGCTTCTTGAGGTCCACGTCTGCAGGGGAAGAGTGCTTCGCGTTCTCGTGGGATTTCACGAGGTCATCGAACGCCTTCTCGCGATTAGGAACTGCGTTTTCTTCGTCAGTGTGAGCCAGTACAGAAGTGCGGGGACCTACGATGAGTGGTGTCGAGCACAAATGGGCTTTGTTTGGACGACTCTTCTCGCTCCTTGAAGTTGAGCGGCGTCGGCGCTGAGGGTCGAATGCCTTGCGCAATCCAACGAAGAACCTTGGTGGGGCCAGCGCCGGCAATCATCGAGGCCAACTCGTCTGTGGCCTCTTCCTGGTCGATGTATGTCTTCTCGACCTGCCTAGCCAAGAAGTCAGCTAGGGGAACAGTATCAACCTAGGCACGCGCCGATACGAAGATATTGCTCACGCTGTTTCTGCCGTTGGCAAAGGTTCCAGAAGTTGAACGTCATGTTGAGCTTGTCGTGTCGGTTTCCAGCCGTCATCTCACTTGTGGCGGGCCCGGCGAAGTTCATCTTGATCCATGGCCTCTCGACTTGCTCGCCATGCTGGAACCCGAAACCGTAGGAGAGTGCGAGCGAATAGACCGTCTTGCATATGTCGCGGTGGCCGTGCGCGTGGAAGGCGGGCAGGCAGCAGTACATCTTCTTGATTATGGGGACAACAGCGGGGAAGTTCTTCTCCATACGTTTCAGGAGGTTGCGAATATAGATGCACATAATGTCGTATGTCATACCGACCTCGATCAGTTCGGCCGCATATCGCAGTAGGTGCCTGGCGACGAGTAGGTCGATGAAGGCATACCTATAACACTATTAGCCATTAAAAGTACAGCGGACGCGGAATCAACTCACCGCTCTCCCGAGATGAGGTCGATTACACCTTGATGGAAAAAGAAGGTATGACGACAGGTTATGGCGGCGACGCCACTGATATCGACTGTCCGGAACTTGCCCAAACGCTGCGCGCGAGCAACCTTGAAGCTGCTGCAGGTATGGGTCTTCGCGACAGTTAGCGGTATCATCTGATAGATGGAAGTACAACTTACCACGCGGTCGTCGTCATTCTTGAAACTCTCTTCGACCATGTTCTTCATGTCGGCCAACTTGACCATGAACCCTTGCCCCTCGCTAAGGGCTTTGTCGTTCTTGTCGTCGTTCTTGGTCCTCTTCGGCATACCATGGCAGGCGTCGACCCCGAGGTTGTGGCGGTAAATATATCTGATAGACGAAGCGTAAGTGTGTAATCTCATGAGGGAAACGGTCGGACGCACGGGGCACGCGTTTCCTGAGCCCAATCATGGGGAAGATTGACGCTGGGGAGTGGGCAAGTAAGACATGCAACCGTGAGGTCGTCCGAGCTCCAGTTGGGGATCTTGACGCCGTGGTAATGACTGGCACGCTTCTTCATCGTCAGGTGCTCGAACATGCGATGTACACGACGGAAGGCGTCGTAGGGGTCCTATGAAGCTCGTAAGAATGGGGTAGGACGAGGAAGGTCCAGCCTCACGTACCGGCACCTTGTCAGGAAACGCGCTGTCGGTCAGACGTTGCAAGATGTCAATAAAGTCGTAGGCGTTGACGTTGCTGACTAAGGCTGTTCGCGGGTCCGGCTCACTTCGCAGGTCATGAGCCGATTATCCGGAGCCGTGAGCCGGGGATCATGAGCCGGGCGGCTCCGGCTCTCTGCGGCTCCGGCTCCCAGCGGCTCCGGATCAAGGCGGCTGAAAACTGGCGGATCTGCGGCTCTATCCGCGGGTTATCCGCAGATTCTTGAGCAATAGCTCATATTTGTGCGTACCTACTACAGAAGTTGTATCATTCAAAAGCCAATTGAAGCGCCTTTCTAACGATGCTATCTGTGTGTGATTTGGTGGGAATGTGACCGAGATCTTGGTACATTACTCTCTCCTTTCGCCTCGAGCGCTTTTGGCGCCTGCGTCCGGCGTCTGCCCGCGGGAATCCGTCTCGATCGGGCAGAGTTCGGGTTCGAACGCGCGCGTCTTGCACATCCTCCTCTCCAGCCCGCAAGCTCCCCCTCCTCCTCCCTCCACCCTCCATCCACGCCGCGTGATCGCGCGTGCGCGAGCGTCTGTCCTCAAGCCCAGGAGCGTCATCGTGGGGTCGCGGTGAGCTCCCGCGGCCCCAAATCGATCTTCTCCGGTGAGTTCTCCCCACCCCCTCTGCTCCCCGCGCGTCCTTGCCCTTGCCCATCTCGCGTTCGCGCTCACGCTTGTCCACGTTGCGCGTCCACCTCGCGTCATCGCGCTCGCGCTCGCGCAGCCGTTCAGCAGGGTCGCGGTGAGCTCCCGCGGCCCCGATCTTCTTTGGTGAGTTCTATCTTCTGCTCCCCATGTCCTCGCCCACCTCACCCTCGTCCTCCACCGCGTCCGCCTCACCTTTGTCCTCCGTTTCGCCCTGGTCCTCCGCCTCGCCCTCACCCATCCCGCCTCATCCTCGTCCGCGTCGCTCACGCCACCCGCCCGCGTCACCCACATCCCTTGCGTCGCCCACCACGCCCTCGCCCGCCCTTGCCCCCCGCGTCGCCCTTCCTCCCCTGCATGCCCCGCGTTGCCTCACTCTCAGCCGTCCACGCGGTGTCATCGCGCTCCCGCGCGCGGCCGTTCTGTGGGGTCGCGGTGGGCTCCCGCAGCCCTGATCTCCCCTGGTGAGTCCTTCCCCGCCTCCGCTTCTCCCCCACGTCTCCTCCCCCTCCCAGGTTCCGGCCTCGTCGGCGACGCTATCGCCTCCATCGCCTTCGCTGGCGTCGTGGGTGTCGTTCCCGGCCCCCACGCCGTCTGTCTCCCGCACGCGCCTCGCGCCCATCTCGCCCGCGTCGCCCTCGCCCATCCTTTCCCCCATGTCGCCTTTGCCTCATCGCGCTCGCGCGCACGGCCGTTCTCAAGCCCAGGAAGAGGATGAGGAGGAGGCGGGTGACTATCAGGTGTTGGGTCATGGGGTCGCGGTGAGGTCCCGCCGCCCCAATCTCCTCTGGTGAGTTCTCCCCACCCCCTCTGCTCCCCGCGCGTCCTTGCTCGCGCTCACGCTCGTCCCGCACTCGTCCACCTCACCCTCGGGCCTATCCATCTCGCCACATCGCCATCCCCCGCCTCGCCCTCGTCCTCTGCCTCCGCCTCGTCGCCCTCCTCCCACGCTGCCCTCCGCCTTGCGTCTCTGCCCTCCGCTTCATCCCGCGGATCCGCCTCACGTCCACCACGCATCTCCCGCACCTTCTGGTGCGCCCGCGTCGCCCTCGCCCTCCCCCACGTCCCCCGCGTCCCCCCCCCCTGCCCCGCGTCGTCTGGTCCTCCGCCTACCTGGCGCCATCGCGCTCGCGCCCGCGGCCGTCACGGTGAGCTCCCGCGGCCTCCTCTGGTGAGTACTTCAGTTCTTCCCGCCCCCTCTGCTCCCGCGTCCCCTTCCCCTCCCAGGTTCCGGCCGTGCCCACAACGCCCTTGCCCGTCTCGTGCTCGTCCGCGTCGGGCTCGTCTGCGTTGCCCGCGTTGCCCTCGTCCACCTTGCCCTCCCCGCCTCGCCCTCTCCCATCTTGCCCCGACATCGCTCGCGTCGCCCATCACGCTGTCCCCCGCACCCCCATCCCCACGCCGCCTGTTCCGTGTCGCCCGATCCTCGATCCACACGGTATCATTGCGCTCGTGCGCGCGGCCGTTCTGTGGGATTGCGGTGAGCTCCCGCGGTCCCGATCCCCTTTGGTGAGTCCCTCTGCTCCTCCCTGCTCGCCGCGTCACCTCTCCCTCTCAGGTCCTGGCCGCGTGGGCAACACCCTTGCCCGTGTCCACATCCCCGTCGTCCCCGTCGTCCCCGTCGCCCGCGTCGTCCTGTCTCGCCCTCACCTACGTCGCCCGCCTGCCCCGCGTCGCTCGTGCCACCCACTTCGTCCGCGCGTCATCCGCGCTCTACCCTCCGCGCCATCTGCATCGCCATCTGCATCGCCTGCGCTCCCGCCCGCCCTCACCCACCTCGCCCGTCTCGCCCTCACCCTCGTGTGCCCCCGTGTCGCCTCGTCTTCCTCCCGCGTCGTCCACCTGACACCTCAAGTTGTGGAGCGCCTGCTCCCGTCTCCTTCCGCGCCTATCCACTTCCCTCCTCTCTTCTCCGCGTTCGCGCACCCTGCCCCCTTCCTCCTCCGCGATACCCTCGGACATCCTGTCCCAAGGTGCTCATCACCTCATCAGATGTTCCACATCTCACTCGTATACAAACTTCTCACTCTGGATTCAATGTCCACTGTATTTAGTATAACATGAAATATATTTTTGTGTCCTATATATCTGTGTGATCCGTATCTGTGGATATCCACGGATCATCATGGCTTTGCGGGTCTATCCATGGGTGGAGCCGTAATCCGCGGTTCCGGCTCCTGCGGCTCCGGCTCTTCCAGCGGGTCTGAGCCGCGCGGATCCAGATCAAGCCCTCAGATGTCACATGATCCGTGGGTTCGGATCCGGATCATCCGCGGGTAGAGCCGCAAACAGCCTTATTGCTGACGTTCCAAAGGTGGTCGTACAGTGTGAGTAGTGGAGTTGTGAACGCAGTTTGAGGCTGATCCAGGGTGGCGGGCCAGATGCGCTCCTGGATAAGTTGACAGGGGACGGAAGGGGCATGGAGACAGTGACAAAACTCGACTTGACAGCGATGGATGCCGTTCGTGTGGCAAATGGTGATTTTGGATGGCGATAACCACCCCCCTCGGGACGGGCATGCCTCACCACCGTGGCCTAGGCGAATGGTGAAGTCGAGACTGGAGAGGTCGTACTTCTTTCAGAACTCATCATCACTCCGGCGGGCCTCCACCCAATGGAACCAGTGGTGGCGATGCGCGGTGAGGTGGCACTGCGTGCAATGCGGACTACTATCCCAGCACTCGGTGCAGCGTAACCAGGCGTCCTTATCGAGGCACCGAGTGCACTTGCTGAGAGGCTTGCGCGAGTCCTCCCAGGAGAACATCGCCTTGATGACCTCCGTTTCGCGCAGGAGCCACTCGTTGTAGTGGTCCATCATCGTTTTCTGCAGTGAAATGAGTGGAGGACATAAGCAAACACACACTCTACACACCGTCTTTGGTTTCGGCTGTTCCACCTTCTCAGGATCGGCGGACTCCTTCTCACCGACGGACGGTGCATCCTCCCAGCTGTTCTGAAGAGAATTGGGCTCTTGGGAGACGTCGTACCCAGTTGGGAGGGCATCTGCGAGGACGGATGGTGTGGTGATGTCAAGCCGAGCACGTTTCGAGGGCGTATCTTGCCGTAACTTCACCGTATGATAGTGGACTTGCCTCTGGGTGACGATGGGTATGCCGCGATGGTCCCGGCCGTACACAGTGGAGGACCCGGCCCGTAACTGAGGGAGGGCTGTCCGAGGTGTCTTCTTCGTCTTTTTCTGGCGGAGGCCCATGGCATAGAGGGGATGAGACAGAGGGGGAAACGGACATCGAAAGCAGTCCATTCAATTCAAAAGACATACCTACCATCGTAGGTTGCTTGAATGTGGTCCGGGAGGAGTGTGGTCCGAGAGGTGTGGCGCCCAAAAACGTTATGCGAGTGGTAGATGTGGTACAAGACATGCGACGCGACAAGCAATTAGTATCGTAAAGAGCATTGTTCATTCAGGAAACACATGAGGGACAAGGGGAGCGCGGCCGGAGTAAGTAAAAAAAGTGGTACAATAGAAGGAAGCCACGGCCCGCTCCATCTCCTCGACGGTCTGTGCGTTAATCGACGGGTCCACCACAATCTGCGAAGGACACTGTGGCCATCTCATGACGACACGGCAGAGGGCTTCGACGCACCGGACGCGCGAGCTCGGCATGCGATGGGAGAGGCCTACGCCGAAGACCGGAAGCTGGTGAAGGCGGTAGAGGTCGCGATGATGGAACACACCCACGAGAACTTGCTCGCGGATGAAATCCGCGTCGGGAACCCCGTGCATGGGCACCAAGAGTCGGTCGAGGGCGAGGAGTTCGTGGCGGAAGCCGAGCTCAAACAACTCCCAGAGAATCAGTGGTCCAGTGGTTGCATCAACCGCGGTGATGGGACGGTGGAACCACTCGATCGCGCCGGAGTCTCGCTCTTGGAAATCCTCCATCAGGAACACGCGACAGAAGACCTCTTTGACCTTCTCCAAACGCTGGGTGCGACGATTGGTCACAGTGGTGGCCGCCGCGTTCGTATCGCCGTTCAGGAAGTCTCGCCACCACTGTGGCCCCACGCGCGTCGCAGGAGAGTCTGGAAGAGCAAGGAGGTACAGCCATGGGTCATGGACCCCAAGCCAGTTCATGAGGTAGCGCGCGACGCGTTGTTCTGTAGTGGGCCCGACAAGCAGTGAAGGCTCTGGAACCCAGTAGCCCCAAAGTTCCTCCGAAGGCCTGCTGGGTTGGGAGCGATCAACGGATTGCATTGCCAAGTCCCACGCTGGGAGCGTACGCGGCATCCACGCGTGATCCTTGTCGACGAACTTGTCTCGCCCACGGAGGTGACTAGGATGTACTGCAAACGTATGAGCAAGATATATCATGATATACAAACTAACGCGAACCTTTCTTCGCCTGGGAGACCCTGTGGGAGCTTGACGAGGGCAGGGAGCGAACTGGACCGCTTGCTGAGGGCTCCGAGGACGGTCGCACACGATAGTCGAATCGCGTCAAAAGAGGTGCTTGAGATACGTCGACGTACATGTGCTTGACAGAGCATACAGCTTGGAGGTGACGCAGGCCCGAGAGTCCGGAGAATATGGGGACCCCGTCCGAGGCAAAGGGCGAGAGAGCCAGCTTTGACGGCTGGCGCAGAGGGGTTGCAATCCGTTGGACGTCGTCGAGATTATCTCCAACGCGGGGTCTGACGAACCATACAGGCACACCGGCACGATAGAGTGTCTGGGCGTCCCCCGGATCGGTGCAGAATGCGCCCATGTAGCCAAGTTGGACGGTTGAGGCTCCGGTCGCGGACGCCGTAAGACGAGAGTAGTCGATCCACGCGCAACATGCCAGCCAACGACGCTGGGTCTCCCGGAGTTGAAAGAGAGAGTCGCGGAACGTCGCTGGGCAGAAGCGGAGACGATCGCGAGCTTGAGCCATCGCAGTGGCCATATGCGCGAGCCGAGGGATTGGGCTTCCAAGGCTGTGGATATGCTCCTGAACTTGTTCTTGCATCTCGTCGACGAGAGAACCGAGCTTTCGGAAGACGGGGGAGACGAAGAGACCAAGCGATTTGAATACGCAGCCCTCCACTGGTCGGAACTGTGTCTTGAAGTCTGGAGTCCACCAGACCGGAGCGTACTGATGATCATCAGGGTAGGGGTGTCGCACTACAGACAAAAAGGCGAACTCGGGGGCGAAGATCTGAGGCCATTGGAAGGGATCGTGCTCCCCGTAGCGGCAGTCGGATCGCAGGGAGACCTTGATGAGACCAACGAATGGTTCGGGAACCCAAGACATGTTTGGTGTCGTTACGATGTAGTTGCCGTCCGCAGTGAACGCCGCCACGTGGGCCTTTTTGATGTCCAGATCTTTAAGACGGGCGTTGGTTGAAGTAACGAGGGTGTATCACTATAGACGTACCAGCGAAAGCGTCGGGGTCTGACTTCGAGCCGTGGGTCATGGCGTGACGTTCCACACGAATTGAACCTAGAGAAACAAAGGGGAACGCTGAAAGAAAGCAGGTGTGTCTTGTTGCGTTGGTTTGCGGCGCGCGAGACAGTCCAGCGGGGGGTAGAGAGGTCTGACCAATAGGAAAGACCTGCCGAACACTACGGAAGGACACAAAGTCGTTCCGTAGTCTGACGGCTGGGGAAGAGGGGTGGGAGGATACGAGGTGATGGCGGTGGTGGAAAGAGGGTGCGGTGATGTCAAGCTAGTGATGGTGGAAGGAGGACGTCGAGTAGGTTGAGGAGGGAGGGCGGGAGAGAGAGGAGGAATGTCGCAGGAGCGCGAAGTGTCAAGCGCACGCTCGGAGCGCACGCTCGGGAACGCGGGGCGCCCATGACGCTGACCTCTTCCTCCCATCTGCCATCTCCCTCTCTCCTGGCGCTCTCCCCGCCTCACCCTGAGTTCGTCCAAGGTGCGTAAAGCATTCACTGAGCCAGATCTTGCGGCTTGCTCACATTCTCATAGTACAGGAGTTGTAAGATGGATCGGTACGTGTCACTTTACCCTCATGCATTCAACCCCGTCGCCTCGGCGGGTCCAACACCCTTCTGCGAGTCCAACACCCTCGCCCCTCCTTCCGCAAGTCCACCCCCCTCACACCATCCTCTCCCATCGCCGTCCTATCGGACTATGGCGAGTCTCGCACGACTTTGTGTCCGCGAGCTCGTCTGAGGCGTGTTTCCCACTGGATCACATCCGGAATACCTAGTGCAAGCCCTTCTCAAATTCCTCGCCCATCGCCCCTAACAATCCCTATCATCAACATGGGATCTCCTCAACCTATCAGAACGATTGAAGACACGAGAAATCGGGTTGCACGGTCCGGATTCAAGCTCTCGGTGGGCCACTCGACCAAGAAGTGCCGCCACAAGCCCCGCTTTGTTTCGTTCTTAGTGGCGTGATGTGGTCCGTTGAATATATAAAAGGTGCGCCCTTTTGACCGGGTGTCGAGTTCATCGCATCTGATACCACCTCTCCATGACCCAGGCTCGCGATACGGTTCTCAAGTACTTGCACGACCATCTCGAGGGCTGGTCTAACCCCCATGAGGTCTGCCGTGACGGGACCCTCCACCTCGTTCGAGCGTCGTGGGGCAAGAATCGTGCGTCTCGCACCGGCATGGTGTACAACATCGTGAGTGGTAAGCACCTTATGCTCATATTTGCACGCTAACGATCCACTTTACAGTGTCGCAAGGACTCCCCATGTCCTTTCGTGGTATGCAAGGTCCAACTCCCCCATTCTTTGCGTCTGGAGTGCCTCCGTGAAGTTCTTGCGGCGACATCCCACCACCCAGCGTCATGGCGGGCCGATCTCATCAGGGAGATACACCGCCTGTGCTCTCGCACCGGGGAACGTTCATCGAGGCCGCGCTTCTTGCGACCCTCAGCAATACCGCCGACAACCCCACCCCGTCTCGCCTCGGAAGGCCGGCTCTTCCACGCGAGGACGTCACTG